>NW_028258381.1:26750808-26903946 GCF_053883595.1 Heterocephalus glaber
AATGGTTGTATCAGCAACCACAGAGGCCTGGGAAGACGAAAGTGGCTTCTGCCTGGCACCTTGCACACCTGGTTTAAGGCACCGTCGGGTTCACAACCTCTCTCCCTCTCTTCCCTGCCCACTTCCTCTGCAGGCACACAGTCCAGTAACAACTGCAGTTCGGGCGGGCCTGTGACTCTTATCCCAAACAGAGGCGACTTCTCCGGGGTGGACCTCACCATGCTGAACACGCTCACCCGGAGGGATAGCAACACCAGCACCATTAGCTCAGCCTACCTGAGCAGCCGCCGCTCCTCGGGCATCTCCCCGTGCTTCTCCAGCCGCAGGTCCAGCGAGGCATCGCAAGCCGAGGGCCGGCCCCAGAATGTGAGCGTGGCTGACTCCTATGACCCCATCTCCACTGACGCCTCACGAAGGTCCAGCGAAGCCAGCCAGGGCGATGGGCTGCCCAGCCTGCTCAGCCTCACACCTGCCCAGCAGTACCGCCTCAAGGCCAAGTATGCCGCGGCCACGGGAGGACCACCACCCACGCCGTTGCCACACATGGAGAGGCTGAGCCTGAAGACCAGGATGGCCCTGCTTGGAGACAGCCGGGAGTCCGGGGTGACCTTGCCTCCCGTGCCCCCTCCCCGGAGATGCAGCGATGGGGGTGCCCACAGTTATGGCCGGCGCCACCTGCTCCCACATGACGCCCTGGGGAACAGTGTAAGGAGGGCCAGCGATCCAGTGAGGACGGCCTCAGACAGCCTGCCACCACCCAGGGTCCCACGCTTCAGCAGCCTCAACAGCTTCAGTCCTCCATCTGCCGAAAAGCGGAGTCTGGTGCTGCAGAACTACACTCGGCCTGAAGGCAGCCAGCCCCATCCCTTCCACGCGTCCCCCTGTCCTCCCAGCATCACGGAGAATGTCACCCTGGAGTCCCTGACCGTGGACGCTGATGCCAACTTGAACGATGAGGATTTCTTGCCTGATGACGTGGTGCAGTATTTAAATTCCCAGAACCAAGCAGGGTACGGGCAGCACTTGCAGAGTGCTATCTCAGAGGACAGCAAAGGACCCCACAGGCTGGGCGACTTTGACCCACCTGGGCTGCCAGACAACCAGTTCCATTCCCTGGAGCAGACGGGCACAGAAGGCAGCAAAAGTGACCTGCCCATTCAATGGAACGAAGTGAGCTCGGGAAGCGCCGACCTGCCCTCCTCCAAGCTGAAATGCGGCCAGCGCTCTGCAGGGCAGCAGGCTCGGGGCTTCGGGCTGTACAGCAGCATGGTGGTTCCCCCACAGAACCCTTGGAGGGCTGGCCTGGGCCTGGCTGGGGGATATCAGGGCCTCACGGACAATGGCAGCACCTTCAGTAGTGGCCCGGAGCATCTGGCCATCCCTGGTGACACCAGCACCAGTCCCGGGGGAAATCCCTTCCACGCACAGCCCTATAAGGCCCAGCAGTATGTAAATTGTCTGGCCAGGCAGCCAGCTGCCCCTGGGTCACTAGACAGTGCCTCCGGCACTGGGGTTCAAGGGTCCAAGCTGAAGAGTGCCACCATGCAAGGGAATGGGGGTCCCCTGGATTTTGATGTGCCGGTGGCACCAAATGAGTCAACTCGCATCACAGTGAGCGGCATGCAGACCCCAGACCCGATGGGACAGGGCTGCCTCCCTCACCAGCTCCTTGGGGATGGCGTGCAGCAGCACCAGGGGGCAGGCCGCGCCGGGCAGCAGGTGCTCCAGCAGGTCAGTGCTACCTCACACATCAGCTCCTACCAAGGGCCAGAGGGCTGCCTGCCCGGGACCCATGGCGTCAGCTGCCAGCCGTCAGGCCTGGTAGGGGTCAGGGGCTACCAGCCCTGTGCCGGCTATGGGGGCAGCCGGCGGCAGGCTGTGCCAAGGGCCAGCCTCACACTGCAGCAAGGACAACTCAGTGACAGGAGTCAGACCTGCAGGGTGAACGGCATCAAGACAGAGATGCCTGGGCAGCCCTCGCAGCTCTGTGCAAATGTGCAGAATTACTCTGGTCAGTTCTATGACCAAACCATGGGCTTCAGTCTGCAAGACACGAAAGCTGGCTCGTTCTCCATGTCTGGGGCCAGCTGCCTGCTACAGGAGGCCGGTGCCGAAAACTCTGAGTTACTCTCCCCAGGTGCTAACCAGGTGACAAGTACCGTGGACAGCCTCGACAGCCATGACCTTGAAGGGGTGCAGATCGATTTCGATGCCATCATAGATGACGGGGACCACGCCAGCCTGATGTCAGGGGCCCTGAGCCCGAGTATCATTCAGAACCTTTCCCATAGCTCCTCCCGCCTCACCACGCCTCGAGCCTCCCTCCCGTTCCCAGCTCTGCCAGTGAGCACCACCAACATGGCGATCGGGGACATGAGCTCTTTGCTGACCTCCCTTGCGGAAGAAAGCAAATTCCTTGCGGTTATGCAATAGGCATTAGGCAAGAAGGACTGCAAACAGATGTAAAGCTGTAGGAGTTGAAAGATTGAACTGACTTCATTTTGGCTGGGTTTTTATGTGTGTGGCTTTTTTTTTTTTTAGTTCTGTATGTATTTTAGCAATCTCATCTCACTTAACTGGGATGTGTTTCAAGTATATTCCTTTTATGCAAAAGGACTCTGAAAACCCCTAAGGTATTCTAGGGAGAAACTGTCTTCCATTTCAGTTTTGAATCAGTATTGTTACACTAAAACCACCCTCTTTTCTTTTTTTAACTGTAAACCCACCCTTTTTTTAGTAAACCTATATAAATGCATTATGTGCAGGTTCTTTCTTTTAGAAGAGAGGTCAAATTTGAAAGGGTTTGACACGGTTCTCTATTACTCCAAGGAACTAGGAGTTGTGCTTGTGACCACAGGGTTACATGTCCAGGCTTTTAGTAATTTTCCTTTACATATGCTCAATGTCTTGGGTGTGTGTGTGTGTGTGTGTGTGTGTGTGTGTGTGTTTTGAATTCCCACATTGGGCACAAGAATCAGAATATGGATAGTGAGTTTGAGAATCGTTTCAGGATGGACAGATGGATTTTATGTGCTCCCATCCGCAGTGTAATTCAGGGCGTACTCTCGACAGTGGCACAGAAGTGGACAGTTGGGGCTCTTGCAAATGAAATCCTTAGCTCATTCTTGGTGTTTTCAGTTCTTCGTGTCTGTAAGTGTGCTTTGGGTGGGTTTGTCGATAAAATCAGTTCTCAGTTATCTCTCTTCCTTCATTCTGTACCTTGATGAATATTTGGGGCTACTTAGCACTGCAATGAGGGGGGACAGGCAGTTGATGACAGTCATGTTGCTACTTTTATCTGTTCTACTAAGAAGTTAGATAGATGATAGATTGAAGCAACTGGGTAGAATTAGTTTGGGGAATATTTGTGGGTTGGCTGTATTGATTAGTTTCATCTCTTTCCCATCTGACCTCAATAACTGAGAATTGATTATCTGTAGCTCTCTCTCTATAGGTATTTAAACAACCCCACAACTGGCTATACATTAATGTTTATTAATTCCAGTATCGTGAAGGAGCCTGTCTATTCTAAGTGGCTTATTTTAAGGGATCTTTAAAACTTAGTTGTAAAAGGAAAAGCTCATATACATTGATATTGAGACTAAATCGGTTCAACCAATTCTAGCATTTAAGAACAGGAAGGAAGATATTTAGTAGCTGTGCAGGTACCATTGTTTACATTCTATCCACTGAGCTCTGCATGCATTTAGGAGTTCAGTGTTACACACAGTTCTTAATATGGACTGGTATCTGTGCTTCTGTTTTAGGTGGAAACATTCAAAGATTCAAGAAGTACAGCTACTTCCCATGTGCAGTTAATACACACGAAAGCCATGCTGTGTGTGCACAAAGAGTACATGGATTATCCAGCACACTACTTTAAACATGTGTAAACTATTAAAGTATTAATACTCAAACTATATGCAGTATTCAACCCCTGTTAATCCTTGGAGTTCAATTTATCCAGTGATTCATGATCCAGTTGTGTGGGTTTTTCCCCCTTAATTCCCACCGTTTAATTTACTAGTAGACAAAAGTCAAGTGAAAGAAAGTGCTACAGAAAGACTACTAGCAGCAGCCCATTTTTCTCATGTTTACTTTCTCCAGTTTGAGCCAAGAATCGCAGCATGGAAGTAAAGTTGCCATGCAGGACTCTGTGGCTAAGACTGTGAGGTTTGCTTTCAACTCGATTCTCCTGGCTCCAGCAGAGTTACTCTGCGAATCTTCCTCTGCACCCTGCCGTCTTCCCCAGGGAGCCCCTTTTAAATCAAAGGATGTAACCCATTTGGAATAGTTCACAAGCAAAAGGCAGCACTGATCTGAGCTCCTGAGAGTAGAATCTCTACCACTTTTCATCTAAAAAGCAAGACTTTTCGTCTCTTCTTCAAAACATGTCACCTCTCCATAGTATCAGCCCTGCACCCCTGAATGTCATTGTCCCAAGTATCTCGAGCTCCTGGCTCTCACATGCTGTTGGATTTGGCCCAAGCTCTTTCTTACCCTGGGTTTTCCCCTCTGGTTTCAGGTTATCCTCCAGGTTTGTCTCTTTCTTTAATTTTTCTTTCTCATCCTTGTTTACCTTGCTGCTGCCCTTTGGATTGCAGGAGACACTTTTCAACTCGATACTGCCTTTTCTCAATGTGGACATTTCAGAAGGAAACAAGAAAGGAGGGAGGGAAGAAGAAAGTGAACTTTCCCTGGATTTCAGCGATCTGCATGGCCATGCATTGGAAGTAAAGTCTTTTGAGGTCACTTAGGAGTACCCATGGGGACATGGGATCTCTGTACACCTGCTGCCTCCTATCATGAGACCCACCCATGGCCTCCAGCCTTCTCTCCAGTTCTCTGACCTATGCATTTAGGAAACTACATAGCACTGACTCACTACGGTCACTGTTTACTCTTTAATAAAAGATGCAGGCTCATACATGGTACTCTTGTTTAACATCTGTTAAACTTGTTTTTATCTTTGCAGCCATTTTTATTTTTATAAAGAATGGATTAAACCACCCCCTGCCCCTCACACATTGGCTCGTCATCTTGAGCCACTGAGTTTTGATTCTTGCGATATATGTGCCTTATTTTATGTTAATCTTGTCAATGAGCGGGACCAGTTGGTGTCACCCAGCCGACACTTGCAGGCCGTGTGCCTGGCGTCTGGCGAGGAGAGGGAGGGCGTGCAGGATCGGAGCCATCTGAGCTGTCCGTATCCTGGTTTCCTGTGTTGCTTTGAACTGATAGGAGGATGTTCTTTTCTGACAAGCTACCCTTGTGGATCCTGCAAATGTGTAAGATAAAATAAAGTTCCTTTTTTTTACCTTTTTTAGATTAAAAAAAAAAAATGTGTAATCCTTTTTAAAAAGAAACACATGTAAATACATTTAAGTATTGTAGGCATAGTGTTTGGATGTGACCAGGCCGGACCTTCCTTGGAGAAACCTGCAGCCCCCGATGCTGTGTGCCCAGCTCCACGCTGGGGAGCTGCAGCCCAGACACACGTGAACTTGACTTTGGCTTTCAGAACCACTTAGTCCTTTTGTAACAAAGAAGAAAGAAAAACAATGTTTCTTACAATGTCAATAAAAACTCTTTGTACTGAAATTTCACTTGGATTGTGTATTTAATTCGTAGCTGGACAGAGAAAGTATTTTCTTTGGAAAAGTCCAAGGCCTATATTTGGGTCCATAGCCCCCCTCATGCAAACTGGGGAGTTTTGCCCTGGGACCTGGGTTCCACCTCCCCCAGATGGAGACTAAGCTGCTAAGATGCAGCACTTGTGGTATTGTGAGATGTGTACTTCACACATGCAAGAAGGTAGGGGTGTGCCATTGTAATAGTCATTATCCTCTGTCTTTTTGTTTTGGGGTTGCTTTTTATTATTACTTTTGTTTTGGAGGCAGTACTGAGGATTTAACTAGGGGATTCCTGCATGTTCGTGTCTCTCTCTCTCTCTCTGTCTCTCTCTCCCTCCCTCCCCCTCTCTGTGTGTGTGTCTTCCTGTGTTTCCCAGTGGCCTTGATCTTAGATAGAGCCTGGGTTGGCCTCGATCTTGGTGATACTGGTTCCTCAGCTTCCTGAGTGCTGGAGTGCACAAGTATGTGCAACCACACCTGGCTCTGATTATTGTTATTTTCATCCCTTTTTCAAACTAATAAGAAGGTAGTCACAGAGTTTAAGATCTAACAACCTAAGAACCTTTCATGTATATTAACCTGTCACTTTACAGATAACCTACCTAGAACACTGGAAGAAAATCTGTGATAAAGACTTACTTTAATGTTGTGTTTAATGATCAACCAACTACCTCACCTAGGTCAGAAATATTAGTTGTTTTGTTTGCTTTTCTGTGTATGTTAGTCACTTTTCCCATTGCTTGACACAATATTGGACACTCACAGTGTAAAGGAGGAGAGGTTTAATTTGGCTCATGGTTTCAGGTGATTCAGTCCATGGCTCCAAGACAGAAACATGTCAGAAGAGTGTGGTAGAGCAAAGAAGCTTAGTTCATGGTGACCAAGAAGCAGTGAGGAACAGTGCCAGAAAGGAAGGAGCAAGGGACCAGACTATACCCTAAGGCCATACCTCAATGACACCCAGGCACACCAAGGAGCATGCTTTACTAACCTACTCAGCATTTCTTAATCCAATGAAGTTGACATACCAGAATTAAGGATCATGCCATGTTACCTTGCAGTGTTATTTAGAACATCATAAATGACTCCGGACCAGGTTCCTTTCTTTTCCTCTTTGTCAACACATCTCATCTTTGGAGCCACCTTCTTAGGTGGATGTTGTGGCTGAGAAGGGTGAGGGTCCAGTCTGGGCATCTCAGAGTCACAGGAGAGGTGGGGCCCTTGTGCAGGAACACATGCACACGTGCACATGCAGGTGCACACAGGTGCATCTGCTCCCTTCTTCTGGAGGCCTTAATGTCCTATGCACAACAAATGCTTGCTTTCCTGTCACCTCACAGGGTTCCTCCAATCATAAGAATGCTTTCCTGACTCGGGAAAGAATTTCCTCCTATCCATCCAGAATGCTTTGTTTTCACACCAAGATCCCTCATGGAAGGTGTCTAAATGAATTCAGAAAAAAATAAGAAAATACAAATTTATATGCTGCCTCAAGTATAAATTGTCAGTTCCCAAAGATGCTTGTCTAATAGTGTGTCAAGCTGAAAGAAATCAAGAGAAATGAAGCTACTAAAAAGAAAAGCGGAATAACGGATGTCCCCAGGAATGAGGCATAGAATGTAGATGCCTTTAATCCCCTTGAGCTGGTGGTGGGTATGGCTCATGGCTTTGCTTTAGAAAATGCCTCTGGTGGTGGAAAGGGGAAAGAAACAACGAGAAAGCTGCAGTGTATCTGACAGTTCATAAAAAATCAATTTTTTAGTAATTTTTGGAATTCAAAAACATAATATAATAGAAGGTTAAAATGACCCACTACTAAATATTCCTCTTTTCTCCCTCTAAGGTTTTCTAGCCATTTATTGATTGATTCATGGGCTGATTGACTGCAGTTTCTCCTTCAGTGTAACTTCAGAGCATATGTCCAACTCCAAACACAACTTGGGCTCATCTTTCCTTTAATATTAGTTTTATTTTTCAAAATTCAATTTTACCCACACAGATCTTGTTTATGCCTTCTCTGTCTAGGTAGTCAAACTCTTTTACAGTTTTTAGAAATAATAATAGAATCTAAATGGTTTTGTTTTCTTTCCGAACATTTTTGGCCATAGTCACCCAACAGAAGTATGGGATCTCAGGTCTTACTGATTTTCTCCCCTCTGAGTCTTCACCTCCTGCACCTCCATCTTTCCCAGCACTAAGCTACTGGTAGGTTATGATGGTTTCTGGAGTATCTGGGCTGTGGAACAAACAGTGCTGACAGGATCCCTTAATCCACCCATTCTGCCATATCTTATCCCATCACATTTCTTTATGACTGGAGATAGAAGATGAAGAAAACACAGTGTGCTGTCAGCCCCTCCCCGCTGGGGACAGACAGACATACAAACACAAAGGTGGCATGTAGTGACAGAGGACGTTCAAGGCAAAGTTCAGCTCCAGACATGGCCTGTCAGAAGTGCTTGCTGCAGGGACCCTTAGACTTGGTAGTATTGGCATTTTGGGGTGGCTGTTTGTTTAGGACCCTACTGTGTGTACTCTAGGATAGTCAATACTCTAGAGATGGCTGGCATCCCTCCAGGTTATGATGCCCAAAACATCTCCAGCTACTGCCGAATGTCCACTAAGGAAAAATTCCCTCTGGATTGAAAACTCCACTTTATGGAATGTAAATACACAGATGTACTGCAGGCAGGGACCCAGGGAGGGATTCTGGACTTGGGAGGCTTTGGTCTTCAGGTGATAGGGAAGGGTAAGAGCACCATTGCTGGACATAGGAGTAGGATGGAAAGAAGACTGAGGAACCCCAATCTCAGGGACCAAGAGACAGGCAATGGACATTGAGAAAGATGAGTGAAGAAGAGAGGAGGGAGTTGAGAAAGGAGGACAATGGGAACTTAGTGGTCTCTTGCTAGCAGCCTGCCACATTTCATAGCACTCAAGATGCCAGCCGTAGGGAGATGCAGGTTACTTCTCCATGCTCCTACTATGAAGGAAAAGCCCAGCCAGTTAAACCATGGCACGATGCTTTTATGCTCTAGGAGATACATCACAATCTCAGTAGTCACCAATGAGGAGAGATGTGTGCCTCAGAGGGGATGACATATGTTATTTCCTAATGAAAGAGAAGAAATAGTAGGTCAAGGACAGGGAGGGAGGTGGAAAGGCTGAATTTTTCTTACAGTTGTCTCCTCCCCCTCCCCCTTCCCTTCCTCCTCCTCCCTTCTACTCTTCATCTTCCTCCTTTTCTTTTTTCCCTCCTCCTCTTCTCCTTTTCCTTTGTCTTCCTTTTCCTTGTTGCTCTCTTCTCTTTCCTTCCTCCTCTCCCTTCCCCCACCCCCACAGTGTGTGCAAGGGACTTGACTGTGTCAATCAGCCAACAGGAAAGAAGCAGAGGAGAGGAAAGGTTGGTGCTGCAGTGCTCAGAGCAGGCACAGGAACTACCGGGATCCATGATACAGAACATCCAGGAGATGAGGGCAGGTAGCAGAGACCAGGACAGGTGTACATGTGCTACAACAGGAACAGGTCATGCAACAGAGAGAATGCAAGAGAGACTTAGATCTATGAGGACAGAGCCGAAGGCGTGCAGGACAGGGGCTGCAGAAGGCACAGAGTGCTGTCCCTGTGCCTCCCCACCCTGGCCCCTACAAAGGAAAACGTGAGCACTGTAGTGGGGCCCTCATACCACCAGCAGTGAACACAGCAAGTAAGCCAGAAACTGCATAGAATTCCTAGTTAACCCTGTCTAAAGGCTATTGTTATATATGTTTTTTAGATTCCAGGGAGACATTAATAAAGCCACATCCTGGGTCTCTCCACGCCCACCCTCCCACAGCTCTGGGCGCTCAGCTCACACTTGCCTCTTGTTCCCACATCCTTCCTCCACCTTAAGGCTTCCCTGGCTGTGGCTGAGTAAGTTAAGAGAGAGGTGGCATGGCCAGTGTGCCAACCACACCAGATGGGGCCTTGTGAATGTGCCCCTAGCCTTGCCTGCAGCTTCCCTCCAGGATAGAGGACTTCTGGTTTACCAAGATGGCGCAGGGGAGCATGTGTGGACTATGGGTTTTCCCAAACTGCTTATGTCTCACCAGGGTACTTTTTCATTGCCCTATCTAAAGAAAGGTTCTCAAACGAGAGACAATGACTACCTGATCACATCCTCACTTTGGTAAAAGATCGAACCTTGGAATGAGAGTGGAAAGAGGGGTACCCCAGCAATCACACCCATCCTGGTTCCAGGTGCTAGAGTAATCGAAATAAACCCAAATATAAGGGGTAATAAAAAAATACAGTATGTATTTAAAAAGTTCTTTCAGTAAAAGACAGGTTGCCATGAATTCCCCTCAAAGTACTCCTTCTCACTTTAAACATACCACCATCCTTGCGACTCTCGAAGCAGTTCTGGACATTCTCTTTCATGAGTGTCTTTATGTGTTCAGAAATGCAGTGAATGCTGCTGCCCAATGCCATCCAACAGAAAGGCTCCTAAAACATGACAGTGTATCCCCATCTACCTGAGTCACTGGATCTGGCACTGTCCCACTTCTGGCTCTTCTCCAAAGTCAAAATGGCGATGAAAGGTTGGGAGTTTGAATGGATTCAGGACATGGAGACACCCAGGCTAGCACAAGTAAAGACACTCACAAAAGAGGGGGTTCCAGAACTGCTTCAGAAAGTGGCCAGAAGGATGGGGTAGGTGTGTTTGAAGTGAGGAGAAGTTATTTTGAGGGAGATTCATGGCAATGTTTGTATTGTAATAATTTTTTAAAATTTCAACATACACAGTATTTTCAATCATGTTTTGTATGCATTTTGTTGTATTTATGAGCCAGGCCATCACTCTTGGCATTTTACTAACACCCTGCCTGACAACTGAAGAGCTTATGTAACAGAGGGCTCCCTTTTCTGGGATCACAAGGCAGGAGAGGCGGGAAAGGGCCAAGAGTGCCTGTGGTTTCCTTGCTTCCCTACCTGCAAGAATCTGCTCCCTGAGGGCCCCTAAGGAGTAGGGGAAGAGAAAGTGCTTGCTTGTTCCAAGGAGCAGTGCACAGCCCATTTAGAATACTGCTCTGCTCTGGATGAGTGCTCTTCCCCTGCAGCTGGGAAGCCTCCTGCACTGAGAAATTCCAGGGGTCAACATGATCTATGCTCAGAAGTTGGTCTCCAGCTCCGGGTAGCTGGCAGACACAAGCCTCCAGCACTTCAGGGCTTGCAGAGCCAAATGCACTGCGGAGGTGTGATTCACTGAGTTCCCAGAGGAAGGGGACGAAGCCAGCTGGCACAGGATTACTGAACAGCCAGGCCAAGGAATTCTGTTGCTGTTTGGATAGAGACAAGCATTCAGCTACCTCCCTTCTCCTCCTCCTGGCTGGGGCGGGGAGCTGGACACCAGCCAGGGCCTGGGGGGAAGGAAACAAGGAACAGATTGGCTTCACTTAGGATGGAGAGAAGAGGTCTTTGGCTGCTGTCTCTGGTGACTGAAGGCAAGAAATACTTGTAAGTCCATTTGAAGATGATTCTGATGCAAACCCCCCACCAAAAAAAAAATTTACCCTGAATACACTCAAGGAATTATTTTAATAAGCAGCAAACTTGTTAAGCAAGAAAAATAATATTGGCTGAAAAATGAACAAAATGATATGATATATGATATATATCATAGCTCAAGGATGATCTATGTGCCCAGAGTGAGATGTCTTTTCCCCATACCTTGGGTACCTCAACATCTCTGGGTGATAAGTTACAGATTTATTGCTCAACTGTTCTTAACCATGCTGCTCTTAGAAAATTCTTTGGGCCATGAACTCAGGCCCCATGACACCTCCCATTTGACCCTCATTCTTCCAAAGATGAAGTCATGAAACATCATGATAAACATTTCCATTGAAGTTCATGCGCAGAACAAAAACAAAGGATCCTATCCAAGCTTCTTCCCCCATAAGCTGAGATCAGTGTGTCACTTGAACTGAGCTAACAGCACTCTTTGTCACCTGCCACTGACTTTCTCTCATTCTCCTTCAAAGCAGAGGGTAGAAGAGCATGTCACTGACCTACAAGGAGAAAGGTCAAGGAGCAAACTTCCCTTAGGTGGCCCTGACCTTTCTCCACTTCCTGTGCACTTTGAAATAATTTGTCCTCCCAGTGTTGTTCCTGAATATCCATCAGCTTTCACCACTGTCATGATTCCAGCTTGTCTGAATTGCATTCTGAGGCTACCCTAAATCAAAGCCAAAGGAAGACTTTGAAAAAAAGCTGATTGTCATCCAGCCTTACCAGTCATATGCAGCCCAATCCTTGCTTTGTTCAGCCGAAGGGTTTTTCCTCCTAAGAAGGAATGCAAAGAGGAAGAAGCCAAAGGGCTGCTCTGACACCAGCCCCAACTTGTGTCCTGCCATCCATCTGGACAACAGTGTGACCCCACAAATTAAAATAATCTTCCACAAGACTGACCCACATTAAGATGCCAAGTCTGGGGTGGTGATCCATAGGCCATTCACACTTCTTAGCAACTGGCTACAAATTCAGGAGTTCCCATGACTCCCTCAGGTTGATAACTCTCTAGAGTTATTCACGGAACCTAATAAATAACTATCCTTATGTTTACAAACATTATAAACACTACAAGTAAGGAGCAGTCAAATATAATGGGGATGTAGTACAGTGGAACCATGCCTACCTCAGAAGCACAAGGTCCTGAGTTCAATCCCCAGTACAAAAAAAGAAAAAGAAAGAGAGGACCAGTCAAATAAATTTGAGCCCATTTCTGGCTATGTCAGTGGGTCATGGAGGCATGACTTTGGGTACCATGTCCCTCCCTGGGCCCTTCCTCTCTGGCATTATTCCACTGCTCTGCTTCCTGGCCACCATAAACTAAGCAGCTTTGCTCCACCACAAGCTTCTGCCATGATATTCTTGCCTTGGAGCCAGCTGACCATGCACTGCATCCTCTGAGACTGTGAGCCAGATTAAACTTCAAGTTGTGGGTGTCAGGTATTGTGTGCCCACAAAAGGAAAGCTAATTTATACAGAGAAAATGCATAGGGTGAGATCTGGGAAAGCCCTAAACTCAGTTTCCAGGCCCCCTCTTTGTGGAGTCAGGTTGCAGCACCTTGGGGTACCTCACTGTGTTCACCAGCCAGGAACCTCCAGGAGTCTTAGCATCCAGAGGTTTTATTGGGGTTTTATTTTGTAGGCACAATTGATTAAATCACTGGCCACATAAGTGAACTCCATCTCTAACTCCTTCCTCTCCCTGGAGGTCAGGCTTCCTCACTATGAAACTCTCCAATCCCATGGCGACCTCTATCTTGAAACTATGTAGGGGCCCAGTGTGAGTCATCTCATTAGTATTATAAACTCAGGTGAGATCTGAAGATCTCTTACTAACAAAGGTACTGCAATCACTGGGGAAACCCCAAGAGTTTTAGAGTCTCTCTTCCAGCAGCTAGAGACAAATTCATTATACCACGGAAGGCTTCTCCTTGGAAACAAACTTGGCCAGAACTGAGAGAGGAGAATGGATGAGAGAGAGAATGTTGCTTGGAGCTATGGGGTGCAGCTCTCTGGAGAAGACCCAATGGTTGCTGGCATCTGCAGAGGGTCAACACCCTCCTCAGCAGCGGGATAATGAGATTTACTTACTCCTTGAGATTCAGAATTCTCATCTAGGAAACAGCATTTGAGATGGCAGTTACTAAACGCCTGGCATACACTGCTATCAGAAGGTGCTCAGTGCAAGTCTTTATTTCTGCTATTTATTTCCCCTTACTCTAGAAGTGATTGTGCACAAATAGAGTATGGAGAAAGTGGTCCACATGAAACAGAAAAGCAGAGGACTCCTGGAGCCAGAAGCCCTAACAAAGCTACCAGCATTTAGGCTCATCCTCACCATTCAGTCTCCCTGCAGGTCTGCTCTTGAACTTGCATTTTAAGAGGTAAGAACCGAGCCGGGTGTGGATGGGGGTGGGGTGCACATCTGTAATCCCAGCACTCTGGGAGGCAGAGGCAGGAGGACTGCAAGTTTGGCCCAGCTTGAGGAATTTAGTGACTTAGCCAGATTCTATCTCACAAATAAAAATGAATAAAAAGAAAAGGGCTGGGGATGTAGGCCAGTGCAGAGGGTCTGGGTTCAAATCCCCAGAACTACAAAAAGAGGTGAGAACAGCACACTATAGAGATATCTTCAATCAGATGTAGCTTATGGAAATAAAAAAGTTCAAAGAAGTCAATCCCATAGATGATATTTTATTCTAATGCCCAAGGTATATTTGGTTCCTGATAAATAATAATTCTAGGACTTAGATTTCTTAATTCAAAACTAACAAGAGTCAATGACTTCTGGAAGGTGTTTTACTATCCCAGCCAGATGTGTATCTGTTCTTACCCAGTGCAGATGCACTCTGCAGCAGTCTGCACTTTGTCCATGCCCCGCTCAGCCTGTGTCCCACTTTCTGTCACCACAGAAGGAATTGTTAATCCCTATTTCACTCCATGGAACATAACAACAAACTCTTCCTCAGTTATTTAATTGGGGTGGTTTTGAAAATGCACAATCACTTAACACTTATGTATCATAAAGTTTGGTTTTGGATGCTTCAAGTATTTTCAACATAGGATTCATTATCTTCTCCAGAATTCAAGAATATTATCCAGTTGCAAGTCTGGTTATAAGAAATACAGAGCTTTGTGCAACCACTGCCATTCTTAATATTTTGGTGTGTTAACTTTCAGTCTTTTTCTTGAAGCATTTTCCCCAAATAGCATTAGTTTTCTTTTCATAGTATAAATATATAATCCTTGTGAAACTAGAGGAAAGTAGCATAAATAAATAAGTGTTACCTGACATTCAATCACCAGAAATAAATGGTTTATATTGTGTGATGAAGTTTTGGGTCTTCAATTACAAATAACATTTAATGAGTATTTTTTTCCATGTCATGAAGAATTCTTCAAAGCCGTGTGGGTGATATATCTTCAGATTTGGGCTTACGGTGACTCCTGCTTTGCTTTTGTTGATCAGGACTGCTTTGGCTATTCTGGATCTCTTCTGGCTCCAAATGAATTTTGGAATTGTTTTTTCTAGTTCTGTGATGAATGTTGTTGATATTTCCATTGGGATTGCATTAAATCTATATATAAGTTTTTATAATATAGGCATTTTGACAGTATTTCCTATGCCCATCCTGGAATAGTGGATAATGCTACAGTGATAAAAATATATGGTACTGGCACAAAAACAGACATGCAGATCAACAGAACAGAAGTGAAGATGCAGAGACAACCTCAGGAACATTTAGCAATCTGATCTTCCACAAAAGGACCCAAAACACAGGCTGGGGAAGAGATAGCCTTTTAACAAACAGTGGAAGAGGGGAGTTATCCACATGCAGAAAAATGAATCTAGAACTGTATCTCTCACCTTGTACTAAAATCAAATCAAAATAAATCAAAGACATAGATATTAAAACAGAAACACAAAATTTACTTAAAGATAAAACAGGTAATACTATTTTAACACATATGCATGGGCAAGGGCTTTCTGAATGGAACCCCAATTGAATTGCTTAAGAAATACTGGTAACATCAAGAATCAACAAAATTAAAAGCTTCTGTACATCAAAGAAAGCAAACAATAGAGTGAAGAGACAATCTACAGGACAGGAAAAATTTCTGGTTGCTTCTCCTCAGACAGAGGACTAATATCTAGACTATATAAAGAACTAAAAAAATTAGATCCCCCAAATAAAAGGTCCAATCAAAAATGGGCAATTGAAATAATAAATATTTCTCAAAAGAAGTACAAATGGCCAATGCTTACATAAAAAAATGTTCAACAACTTCGGCTAGTAGAGAAATGCAAATCAAAACAACACTGAGTTCCCACCTAATTCTGGCAAGAACAGCTACTATCAAGAACATAGAAAACAACAAATGCTGGTGAGCTTGTGAGAAGAAGGGGAATCCTACATTGTTAGTGGTAATATAAAGTAATAGATACAACTACTATGGAAATCAGTATGGAGATTCTTCAAAAAAATCCTAAAACTAGAAATTCCACTTGACACAGCTATGCCCCTTGTGGGTATCTTCTTGATAAAGTTAGACATTATGTTACAGTGGTACGTACATACCTATGTTTACAGCACCATGTCTCATAATAGCTAAATCTTGGAAGCAGCTTATATACTCATCAACAGATGAATGGACAATGAAAATCTGGCTGTTATGGCTTGTGTCTAGATGTTCCCCCAAAGCCTCCTGCAGTAATAGGTGGGTTTTTTTCAAAAAAATAGAGGAGCTGAGGAACAAGATGGAATCCCGACCTAAGAAACAAATTGAATCCATAAAACAGATGCAAACAGATTTCCAGGAGATTAAAAACTCCATTGAAAATCTATGCAGCAGAATGAGCCAATGTGAAGACAGAATTTCAGATATAGAAGATAAGATTGCAATAGTGACCAGGAAAAGAAAAAATTCTTTAAAATACTAAGGGACCACGAGAAATCAATCCAGCAGCTGCTAGACGATGCAAGGAAAAATAACATAAGACTGATTGGAGTCAATGAAGAAACAGGAGAGAGTGCAGATGACATAAAAAAATGGTTCACAGAAGTGATGGCAGAAAACTTCCCAAACAGGGCAAAAGAATTTGACATACAGATAAGCGAGGTATATAGGACTCCAACTAGCCTTGATCAAAAAAAATCTACACATAGGCATATAATTGTTAAGATTCCAGAAATCCAGCAGAAGAACAAAATTCTACAGGTAGCTAGAGAAAAGAAACAAGTCACATACAAAGGAAAGCCCATCAGAACCACGGCAGACTTCTCAGTGCAAACCCCCAAGGCAAGAAGAGCTTGGAGTGACGTGTTTCAAGCCCTAAAAGAAAACAACTTCCAATCCAGATTGATGTACCCTGCAAAACTATCTTTCAAAATTGATGGTGAAACAAGATACTTTCATGACAAAGAGCACCTTAGGAACTTCATGAATACCAAACCAGCACTCCAAAAAATTTTAGACAAAAATCCTAGGAAAAGACTACTCTATATATGATACTGTATATAGAAGATCCCAAGAACTCTACCAAAAGTCTTATAGACTTGATAACCAAATTCAGTAAAGTAGCTGGATACAAGGTTAACACACAAAAACCAGTGGCTTTCCTTTACACGAACAACAGAGTCACTGAGAGAGAAATAGGTCAAACAATTCCTTTCACAATCGCATCCAAAAAATGAAATACTTAGGAATCAACTTAACAAAAGAAATCAAAGACCTCTTCTCTGAAAATTATAGCACTTTGAAAAAAGATATTGAAGGGGATATCAGAAAATGGACAGACATCCCCTGCTCCTGGGTAGGAAGGATCAACATAGTGAAAATGGCTATACTTCCAAAATTGGTATATAGATTCAATGCAATCCCAATTGAAATCCCAGCAGCATACTTCGTAGACCTAAAGAAAACAATCCAAAAATTCATTTGGAACAAGAAGAGACCCAGAATCACAAAAGCAATATTAGGTAATAGACATGGCAGGGGGTATTACAACCCCCAACTTGAAACCCTACTACAAAGCTACTGTGATAAAAAACAGCATGGTACTGGCAAAGAAACAGACCTGAAGACCAGTGGAACAGATTAGAAGATGCAGAAACAGCTCCAGACACACTCAACCACCTCATCTTTGAGAAAGGAGGCAAACACCCTCACTGGAGGAAAGATAGTCTCTTTAATAAATGGTGCTGGAAAAATTGAGTTTCATCTTGCCAAAGACTAAAACTAGACCTATATCTCTCACCATGTACTAATCTAAAATCTAAATGGATTAAAGATCTAAATATTACAACAGAAACACTGAACTGGCTGGAACAGAGGTTGGGTAGAACCCTTGAAGACATTGGTGTAGAAAAAGATTTTATGAACAAAACCTCAGTCACCTGTGAACTAGCACAAACAATCAACAAGTGGGATCTCTTCTTACTAAAAAGCTTCTGCACAGCAAGAGAAACCACCAGCAGTGTGAAGAGACCACTCACAATGTGGGAAAAAATTTTCACCAGCTGTCCCTTAGACAAAGGTCTACTATCGTGAATCTATAAAGAACTTAAAAAAATCAGACCTCTCAAATTTAAAGACCCAATCCAAAAATGGGCAACTGAAATGAACAGACATTTCTCACACAAAGAAGTAGACATGGCAAATAAACATATGAAAAAATGTTCAACATCACTGGTCATTCGAGAGATGCAAATGAAAACAATGCTGAGATTCCACCTCACTCCAGAAAGAATGGCTGCTATCATAAAATCAACCAACAACAAATGCTGGTGGGGAAAGAGGAACCCTGCTCCACTGCTGATGGGAGTGTAGACTGGTGCAACCACTGTGGAAATCAGTATGGAGATAGCTCAAAGAACTAGGACTGGAAGTCCCATTTGACCCAGCTATTCCCCTGCTGGGTTATCTTCCTCAAAGAATTAAAAGAATCATACCACAGTGATATATGTGCACCCATGTTCATAGCAGCACAGTTTGTAATAGCTAAAACTTGGAAACAGCCTAAATGCCCATCAAATGGAGACTGGATTAAGAAAATGTGGTTTTTTAAAATAAAATGGAGTACTACTCAGCCATCAAAAATGAGAAATTAGAGACATTTATTGCTAAATGTATGCACATTGAGACAATATTCTTAAGTGAAATGAACAGGACACACATGTGTAAATACCAAATAGTTTAGGGGCAAAGTGGAGGGGGAAGTGGGAGGGGTAGGGGAAAGGAAAGAGCGGAACGGAATTAATCTGAGAAAACAAAAAAATGGAAACAAAGTCTTTGTAAATAGGGAGGGATGGAGGGGTAGAAGGGAGGGTAGGGGAAGGGGGTAAAATAAGAACCAAGAGAGTATGTAAAGGTGCGTATCTCCGATGATGAATGTCATTATGTTGTACACCTAAAATGTACCAATAAAAGTGTATACAAAAAAAAGATATTTAGGCTTATTAATAGACTTTTTGGGGCCAAACTAAAAAATTATACTAAAGAAAGCATATAAAATGTGTGAAATAGTATATTCAGAAGCTTTGCTGTCCATTACAGAATGCTGGAGTATATCAGTTTACAATTACGCATGTTCTAGTTTTCTATGTAAAACAAAGATTACCAATTATAAAATTAATTATAATAAATATGTGTAAATGAAACTACTAGAAATCATAAGGATGACAGAAAATGGCATTCTTTCAAAACTCTACAATCAATGTAGGATTTATTTTTGTTAAAAGAAAAAGAGAAAGCAATGTTGTCCTAATGTGAACCAATGGGGAGTTCCAGAATAACAAGGAGAGAACAAAATCTGAATGGATACTGGAAGCTGTAGAAGGTTTGTGAAAAAATCGTTTTGTATTATGTTGTCAAAGCTGGCTCGGGTGGGATGGGATTGTTTATTACAGTGTTGAATTGGAAATCTAAAGTTTTCTTTTCTGTGTGTTAAAACAGTACAGTTTTCTTGGCTTATCAGTCTGCTCTTTTTTTTTTTTTCTACTGGGGATCAAACTTGGGACCTTGTACTTGTGAGGCAGGCAGCGGAACCACTGAGCTAAATCCCTGACCTTCGGTCTGCTCTTAATAAAATATTTGAGAAGGTTTTCCTTCCTTGTCTAAGTGTAGTAATTTCATCTCACCCACTTTGACTTAACCATGTCCTTGGTTAATTGAGAGAATGAGAACAAGACTTCTCACTTGCTCAAAGAGCCAAGCTTTTCTTTCTTTTACAGTCATAATACCTCTTAGATTTACTTTTAAATCTTTTATTGTCACTTCAATTAAATAGATAACTAAATATTATTTCACAGTGATTTATGATCCTATTTAAACAAATATTCAACCCTTTGGACATTTTGCTACAAATACGTTGAATATTTATTTTATTTTTATTATCTACCTATCCATCTATGTATACTGATTTTGATTTTCTGAGATAGGGTCTTGCTGCCCATTGCAAGCTGACCTTGAACTCAAAGCCACCTTCCTCCCTCAGCCTCCCAATGCTGGGGTCACAAGTGTGAGCCACCACATCTGGCAAATGTAGTATGTTAAATATTTTAAAATACAAATATATTAATATTGATATTTGCTTTCCTAATAACCCCTAAATGAAATATTTATTTCAGACTGACTTTCAGATTTCCCAAAGAACCTCTGAAAAAATCTTAAAGGAGGTGTTATTTCACCCTGGGAAAAGAGAAGTGTTAAAATTAATTGCAAAACATTGATTACACCGGTGAAACTGTTAGAAACATTGCCAGATGAGAGATGGATAACCGTCCTTGGTGATATTTGCATGGGTAGAGGTTATGAATATAAACATTTCCAGGTTATACAGTTAGTTCCCAAAGTTTGTCACAGCCGTGTGTGCCTGGGATATGTCCTGGAGTAAGATTATACCCACGGCCCAGTTTGTATTTGAAATGTTAGATGTCCCCAGAATGACCCAATTTCCTTGTCAATTGTGGATGTTTATAAAAACTCTCATTAGTCCTTTAATCGTGGCCATTGGAAGGTTCTGTCCACAGTAGCTGCTGTCTCACTCTGTCGGTCCCTGGAAACCTTCATCGTTACCCACAAGGCAGAGGTGCTCTCTGTCATAGAGGGAGCTTCTGAGAGTCCAAGGCGGGAATCACAGAAACTACTCTGGGGCCCAGGGCTCGAGGGCGATGCCTCAGCAGCTTTAAGATTGTACCATCAGCCTGAGTGAGGTTTCTAGAATCTGGTGCAGAAGCTGAGGAGTTGCAGTTCTGCCAGCGCAAGAGCAGGCCAAACACGAATTCCTTACAGGAAATTGAGTGTGAAAATGAAGGATGACCACAATTTTTATGGCTTTGTTTGGAATATTGCTGGTTCTTTAAAATTCTATTTTTGAGGACCATAAGAGACTCTTTCTCTTCTCTTAACTAATAATAATTTATTAGATTATACTCTATAAATAAAAGTTAAACATTTATCATTCCTCTCTTCTTATCTGACCCCTGTGGAATCCAGGGCCCTGACAAAGTAGTCCTGTTTTCACAGTAGTATAATTATGTGTGCAGGTTCACCAAGAATCTTTTCCTGTCATCGGACATAACTGGAGACACTGGGTGTACAACCAAGGCCTTGATGAGAATGTCGTATTTGAGAGTGAAGTACGTAGAATCAGATGGGACCAGTTTTAAGAAACTATGGTTGACACTATGGAGACAATACCTACAAAACTCTCTTGGCTGAACTGGGTGGTCTGCCTTACAGGAGACTTAGGAAGGCCCGGAAAGGCACAAGCAGAGTAAGGTACTGTGGAGGTCTCGAGGGGAGAGGAATTTACCCAAATCCATAGGTGCTGCAGATCCTGGCTGGGCTTCCTAGCCTGGAGTGGCTTTTTGAAGTTCAATCTGAGATTCTTTATGAAAATCCCAGAAAAGCAAACTTCAAAAGACCTGTGTGGTCAGTTACCATTTTTACTAAGTTTATGTAAATACGCTGGCGGCCTATCTCGTGAGACCAGACTTAGTTTGTAACAATAATAACCATACTTTGATTATCTTTGATCTGAGAAGGAGGGGATTGTGAAGAGAAGTCTTGTAGGTCAAAAGAATGCTAGAACACATCTCTATGAGTTATCAGATTCTAGTCTTGCTCCTTGTCTTTGAGCTTTCATTATGTGTCATAAATGGCACTGGATCCTGCCATTTATAATACTTTCTGTTTTTGCTAAAATTCACATTCTCCTAGATGCCTCCCATAGCTGGCTACAACCCTGCAAGTTCATGTTTCCTAATTCTCCCAAATGCCAGACTTGGTGTCTTTGAGAGCTAAAACCTGACTTTTCCAGGTCATTTAGGGACTCGCTATCATCCTGTCTCCAAGAAAAAGATCAAGAATAGAAACAGCCTTGTGAGCCAAAGCCAGGCAATGCCACAGTTTGTATTAGGCATGATCAAAACCTACAGTGAATATTCAAATCTTGAAGTGCTCACTACAGTAAAAGACACACGGTCACAGACCCCATGTAAATATTCCCCCTGGCTTTTGTCTTTCTGAAGCAGTTCTGCAAGTCCCTTTCCTCAGTGTCTTTGATTGTGTGGTTGTGGCAGCCTCGATGTCCCGAATCGATTCAAAACAGGTACCTTTCATGGTCGTTTTGACTTTGGAGACAAGCCATGAGTCGCACAGTGCCAGCTCTGGTGAATAAGGAGGATGAGTGAGGATACAGCGTCATGCTTTTCAAAGCCACCCTTTCCACTGGATGGTGCTTGGCAGCAGCATTCAGCAACGTTTTAAAAAATCAAAATTCATCAAGGCACTCAGGAAAGAGAAGTTTCAGAACTGCGTCAGAAAGTAGCAAGAATGGTGGGGTAAGTGCGTTCAGAGGGAGGAGCAGTATTCTGAGGGGATTCGTGGCACTTTGTACTGCAATAAGTTCAGAAACAATTTAAACATTCACCCTGGGTGTCAGTCACCGGGCTGCATATGGACAGTCTCTCTGTCTCAGGCGCTGTCTCATGGGCCACTCCCAGCCTTTGCCAGCAGCAACCCTTCCTCCTCCACACTCTGCTCCAGGAAATCCCCAGGCCCAGAGCTGGCTCCTTGTAATCAAAGACAAGAGAACAGCGCACTGGGAATGGCACTAAATGCCCTGCTCTCTCTCGTGTCACTGCCTAAGCTCTGTTCCAACACAGTGTTTACAACTGCCTGCCTCCCATCAGAAATTGACTTTAGTGTCCACTCTTTAACAGCAATCTTTTTCTTTCTTTACTCTGATCCAGGTTCCTCTTTCCCTTTGCACACATGGTCCCCTCCCAATTTCTGGCATAGCAATCACCCCGAAAATGATGCTAAGGAGGTTTATTAGATCTGTCACCCAGGGAAGCCCTAGCCAAGGTGGTAGATAAACTTTATTTTTTTTAAAGTTTTTTTTTCCTTTAAGAGTTAACACTATAAAATTCTTTTGATAAACTTTAATCTCCTGCTAATCCAGAGTTGCTCTTTCCTGAGCGCTCTTGTTCATATCTGAACAGACTTTCTCTTTGGTTCCATTCATCCGGTTGCTGACATTTGATTGGGAGGCCCCAGCCCTGCAGCCATAAAACGGTAGGGGAAAGGGTTTGCAGCCAACGGTCGAGTTTGGAGTTTACACATCAGAAAACTGTGACGAAGCTCACACCCACGGTGAGGTACAGAAGAGGTAGCAAAAGCTGCTAAGTGCATGGCAGCTATTCATAAAACACTCAGAAAGGGAAGGATTTGGTGCTGCTGAGGCTGCGCATTGAAGGTGAAGCCCGGGACACGGTTTGGTCAAATTCTGCAGGTGCTACAGCTCTGCGGGAGACAGACAGTGCCGAGAGCAGCTGATGAATGAGCTCAGCACGCTTGCTGTGAGCATGAGACAAACGGCCCAGGAAGAGTGCGAGTTTCAGATTCTGCAGCACTGGTGTGTGAACCAAGGCTGGTGTGAACCACACTTGCTGAGTGTCTCTGAGCCAGTTACCTAAGGTTACCTAAGCTTACCCCAAACCCAACAGCAAGTTGAGAGGTCGTGTGTCTTCCCTGAAGCTACGTCGGTAGCACTGGGCTGGGGTTGTGCAGCGCTGGCACAGGAACCCAGACCTTCTAGGTGATGGGAAGCAGTGACCTGTATTCCTTACGCTGCTGCCCAGTGCCCACCAGGGGCGCACAGGGCTCTGCCTATGGCTTCCCGGCAGGGGGCGCTCTGCCCCACACCCGCTTCTGCAGTCCTGGTGGCCGGCAGAGGAAAGAGGTGGGTGATGGCCATGCTGGTACAGGCAAAAGGTCCCGCTGTCGTCATTCTCACTCCTTAGGTCAGAGTCCTAACTGGAAACCTCCTGCTCTGTGTTTCTTTCTGGCTACACTAGGTCTCCACCTCGAGTTTGGGCAGTGGTTGGAGGATGGGCTGAGATCCTGGCAGAGGGGTTGGTCTGGCTCCTGGATCACCCAGGATTGTGTGTTTGGGGGATCCTGAGTCCCTTAGCGTCTGCCTCTGATTGTAGCCTTCAGCCCTGTTACGGACGATTAGAAGGGCTGAAGACGCTGAGGAGCCTTACTTGGTGTACAGGGGATAATGGAAAAAATTATGGTTTAAATTTTTAAAAATTGATCACATTATAAGACATATTGCCACGAATCCCTCTCAAAATGCTCTTCCTTATTTCAGACACACCGATCCCATCATTCTTGCCACTTTCTGCTGGAGTTCTGGAAGTCCTCTTTCCTGAGTGTCTTTATATAGTGTGATTAAAAAATACAGTGAATGCTGCCACCAAGTGCCAGCCAGTGGAAAGGCAAGCTGGTAAGAATATTACAGTGTGTCCTCATCCACCATATTCACACACACGGTACCCTGGGACTTCTGGCCCTTCCCCAAAGTCAAAATGACCAGGGAAGGTAAACGTTTTGAATTGATTCAGGACATCGAGGCAGCCATGACAGAGTAACTAAAAACCCTCATGGAAAAGGACTTCCGTCCCCTGGAGAGAGTGGTTTTTCCTCAGCCCCAACTGCAAAATTCCCGGGAGAAGGTCCGGGAATGGTTCCTCCAAGTCTGGATGTTGGGACCAGCCAGCCGCAGGTGTGGGTTTGACTCATGCAGATGGAGGTGACTGCCAGGTCCGCCCCATGTGAGGGCAGAGTCCCCCGGAGCCAGTGAGCACCCTGGAACCACTTCGGGCTGGGAAGTGAGGGTAAACGGGGTCTCTCAGAGGGAGGTGTCCTCTGAAAACCACAGGAGGGAGGCTCCTTGGACCCCAACTGCCTCCAGGTGAGCTGATGAAGTAGCCATAGGCAAAGATCGGAGCCAGCCCCAGGGCTGCTTCTCTCTCTGGAGGTAGTGTCACAGAAGGGCCCGTCTAATATTTCTTAGAAGTTTGAATCCTGGGCCTCCAGTCTCAACCTCTCCACTCCCAGCATTGCAAGTTACGGTGTGTATTTGAGAACTTCAACAGAACCCTTGAGCTTTGGGTGCATGTATTTATGTTTCCAGAGTGGCCAAAACAGTTCCTGGCACTGGGATTCCATGATAGAGAGACAGCTACCAAGTCCACCAACTCTACAACGTGAGTCATCATTATTATCCCCCTTTTGAAAATGGGAAAGAGGGAGAGGGAAGAAGGGAGAGAGAGAACAAGGTACCTGCCTGGATTCCCTCTTCCAGCAATTTCAGAGTGGGGGTTGTCAGATCGTCTCCTTTACTTCTCCATGTTTCCTGTTTGGGACAGGAAGATGTGGTCATAATTGGTCACAGAGGAACACGGTGCTGAAGTCCCATTCACTCTCCCAGTTCCCGGGCAGGAAATGTGTGGTTTTCTCAGGGACAGCGATTTGCTGTCCCCTTCCCCCAGGACTTAATTTAGCTTCGGGACCACAGTGCTCTGTAATCGAGCAAGATGGCTGAGGCTCTGGGAGCAAGCAGCGGGCAGGCCTGTGAATGCTGCCAGGTACCAGATGAGGGTCACGTGTTAGGATTAACTGTGCAGATGTCGGGCCAGGGTTCCAGGACGCAAGTTAGATGTTGGGATAGGGTAGCCAACCTTCAGAAGCAGTGGAAGAGGCAGGTGAAGGGAGCTGGGTGTGTTTGGAAAGAGCACCCGGATGAAGGAGCAGGAAGGTAAGGTGACCTGGCAGGAGTGCATGGGCAACTGCAGGTGGTAGGGCTGTGCTTTTAGAGAGCGTTTTATTTATTTATTTAATTTTAATTTTGGTGGATCGAACCTGGGCCTTCTCCCCGAGCTATATTCCTAGCCCTTTATATTTAAAAATTTTGAGACAGGGTCTTGGTAAGTTGCTCTAGGAGACTGGAGTTTGCAACCCTCCTGCCTCAGCTTCCACAGAATGCTGGAATGAAAGGCTTCACCACCACCCCCAGGATGAAGAACATTTTTTTAAGGGGAGAGAGGAAGGAAGTCCAAGGAAGCCAGAGCTGCCTCGTCCAGACACCCTGGCTGCTGTGGAGAGGGAGCCCCACACAGTGAGAACAGGCCTGGCCTTGTGCAGTCTTGGGCATAACCGCAGCGCCTGTACCGTCCAAGTGAGAAAAACTCCTGACCTTCTGTTTTCTGTAGTTTCCGTGTCTATGAGACGAGGGAAAGCCAAGCATATTTCTAAAACATTCAGTTATTCCACACAAGCTCAAGACCTGACATCGCCCCTGTCGCTGGTCCAGCAAGGACCGTGGCTTCCTTCTGCGTACTGCTGCTGCCACCGCGTGGCGGAGACGGGGAATTGCACCTGCTGTCTCCAGTTGCTGTCTGGGAGGGTTTCGGCAGGAATCCCCTGGATCCGCCTCCAGGCGGGACATTTTCGTTTTACTTCGGTGTAACAAGGGAATTGGACGCCAGGTGAAAAAGAGTGTCTTTGGAGACGAGCTCAAACAGTTTAAATACGCGAGCGATTGTACATTTTAGAATCAGTATGGAATTCCTGTAGAGAACGTTTCTTGCTGTCGTGGCTTCCTTGGATCTGAGCCAGACACTGTTTAAAATTATTATTAAATATAAATGAACAGGAGGGAATCCTGGGCAGCAGAAGCAACGTGCATGTGCGCTGACCGCTGAGCTATTACCTACTGCACCCATCCAAGCCCTGCTAATCCAGTCAAGCATCTTCCAGCAATTCAGCAGGTCCCAGGGTGTCCCGCTGTGTGTGTAATTTTGTTTCTCTTTTCAAACAGGGGTGTGCTTTATTTTCAAAGGCCCAACAGGAGGCCTTCCACCTGGGTTTTCATGGAAGGCGCTGCATGAGTTCCTGGGTTCCCTGTGACCCCGTTTCCTCATCTGTACAAGAGGCCAAGCTGTCCCTGGCAGAGGGGAGTAAAGGTCAAATGAGGTGTCCTAGCCCTTTATTCTACTCCACCCCATTTGTAAAAAAACAGTGCAGCTCACTGCCAAGTTTCATTTCATTTTCAGAGACTGAGAACTGCTGTACTTTGTAAATGGAAATAGCACCACTAAAAACAACGTGAACAGAAGATGCCTTTCGTTTTCCAAGACAATGACTGTACTAGAGCAATGCAGAAATGTATTTCATGGCAAACTTGGACTGTGACCCTCGAGTTATCTGGGGGTAAATACTGCAGCTGCAAATGTCTCCCTGAGGACGCTTGGGGCCAAGCAGAAATGGGTATGAATCGTGGGGTGGGGACCCCTGGATCCATGCCCAGGGAGCCAATGGAAATAGGGGTGCCCAGGGACCGGACGCTGGGATCTGAGGGGCAGAAGGGGAGAGAGCTTGAGGGGGGTGTCCAGGGCCGTCCGCCTGGTCAGTGGCAGAGCTGGGATGGGTGAACGGCAGCCCTAGGCTCCCTCAGAGGACAGCAGGGTGGGCGCAGGGTTCCTGATTCTGAGGGGAGGAGTCCTCTTCTGGGAGCCTGGATGGGGGGACAGGGACCAGAGCCAGACAAGGGCACGGGCAAGGGGTGTGACAGCTTCATGCTCTTGATGGGAGGGGTGGGGTCACGGCCTGAGCAGGATGTGCTGAACGCCGGGTAGCACCCTGTCCGTGTGCAAATATCCAGGAGCTTGGAATTTGCTCGCCTGTGCTGGGACGCCTATATTTGGGGTTCTGATGGCCTCGATCCATTTCCTAAGCAGAAATGATTTCCTTGTTGGTGAAAGGAAGGACAAAGACAGAAGAGCGTAACAGAGTGGCCCAGAGGGTACTCGGGGTCCTTGGGCACCCGGTGTCCATTCACGGTTAAAGTTCTGTGACTCTGATTCTGTACCATCCAGGCAGTAAATGCAGTTTCCCTGCCACGAGAATCGCTCAGACCGCAACTGGTGTGAGCATTAGGTGAGCGAATTCGGTTTATCACTGCCGGCGCGTCCTCGTGGAGAGAGAGGCAACAGAGGCTATGACTTCAAAACCAGCTTTTCTGGAAAACACTGCTTGTAGACCGTCCGCAACCTGATGAGAAACCGCGATCACACACCTCCCCCTGGTGTTCCCCAGAGTTTACTGCACCCTGGCAGCTCCGCCGCGTCTTCCCTTATAAACCTCCTCCTTCCCTTCCGCGCTTTCGGGTCTCAAGTGCTGTTTACCGACATTTGGACATTTGCACACTTGGCTACACTCACAGAGGGAAAATATCAAGGGAGAGAGAAGGGTGCTCAGGTCTCCTCGCTGCCCTCTCCTTGATCTACTGCAGCCCACCTGGGAGGAGGTTTGTGTGCTGGTTACAAAGCACACAGCTTTCATATCAGGGCGTGGTGGTTCAGCATCGGCCAGGGCTGAGGTAGGAGGATCAGGAGTTGAAGCCCAGCCTGGGCAAATGAGGAACTCAGGTCAAACCCTGTCTCAAAAACTAAAAAAGAAGGGTTGGGGAGTTGTCTCTGTCTGATGGTCTTGGGTTCAATCCCTTGAACTGAAAAAAAAAAAAAAAAAAAAAAAAAGCAGTCACAAATCAATAAAGTGGATATGAAAAAAAGCATGGTTTTTGTAGACAGATCAAGCCCACATAATAGCAGTGTGAACAGAGTGGGCGGATCAATCAGGCTTCGTAGGACTCCAGAGTCGACACCCAAATGATCTCCATCCTTAGCAGCTGGGAGGTGGGTGAGGACTTTGGGCACAGGGGCCGTCTCAGTTTTAAGAGCTTCAAGAAAACCAAGCACTGAAACAAAACAAAAGGACAAAACTTTCAGGTCTTAGTTACTTTCTCATTGCTGGAACACAATACCCAACACCACAACTTCAAGGAGGAGAGGCTTATTTTGGCTCATGGGTTCAGTCCATGGTCCACTGGCTCCTAGGCAGAACCAGCATGGTGGAGGGGTCTGGCAGAGGAAAGCTGCTCAGGTCGTGGTGGTCATGAAACAGAGAGGTAGGGAGGGAGATATATTCTCCTAGGTTGAGTCCTCATCAATCTGCCTCTCCGGACCGTACCCCACCTCCTAACACCACGGTCAACTATGGATTACTCACCAGAGAATTGATCCATCGACATGTATAACTCCCATGTGACCCAATCACCTCCAACACCCGATCTGTGAATACCTGAGACTTTTGGGGGAACAGTCGAGACGTAAACCATAACTTCACTAGAAGCAAGAATTGGGGACACTTAACCATTGTTCCATGAGGGAAGGTATGAGCCCAAAATGAAATAACATGGATAAATTATTTAGTGTAGTGTCTGCCACACGAGAAGCAATAAATGAGTGTTATTAGGGTTCCAAAGGAACCTTTCTGATCGGGGGCATCACCAGGTTTGGGGACAGGGTGCAGGAGGTAAGTGATGCTCTATGGGAGGGATTGTACAGACCAGCAGTCCAATGGAAATAGAATGAAAAACATAGATTCAAGCCAAAAATGTAATTTTTAATTTTCTAGTGGACTCATTAAAGAAGTTTAAAGAAACAAAGTTAATTTTATGGTACTTTTTATATCCTATACATCTAAAATATTTGCAGTAAGTAGTCAATGGCAAAATTGTGTTCTTGAAATCTTTTACTTTTTTTATGGTGGGTGTATTGGATAATGCAGCTCTAAAACGTGTTCCTGAGCTCTAAAAAATGTGGGAGAAAGAAAGACAAGACACTGATTTGGTGCCTCAGTCCTGTGCATAAGCTGGGGTTTATCTCACTGGATCCTGTGTGTTTCACTCCAGGAGATGTTAAATCAGGGTTACCAGGGGAGGTTCTGAGATGGGAGTGGGTCACTGGTGGAAACAAAGTGGCAAGTGCAGATTTAGGAGTTCAGTGATGCGTGGCGTGGGGTGTCCTCCTGATGTCTGAACTGTGTATTGTTAAATCACTGGTGTCTTCAATTAAGATAGCAGTCACAGGAAAATAAAATTTTAGAGGAAACGTTTTTGACAATTGCATTTGAGGTACTCCTAGGACATCATGGTGTCCTAGTGATTAGTGAGAGGGATGAGGCTTGGATATATCCATTTAGGAACTAACAACATTTTATAGGTTGTTAAGACTAAGAATACAAAAGCTGTATCTCAGGCCAGGTCTAGAGTCTGAAGCAGGGATCTGTAACCTAGGACACGCCTGTCAACCTGCAGCCAAAGTCCACCATGGAGCAGAGATTATTCCTCATTGCAATGAGAGAGAACAAGTATCATGGAAAATTGTGGGGTGTGTTCATAAGAAAGTTTTAGAAAGGGTTTATTACAGGTACTTGGGCTTTTGTGGGATGAATTTGAAAAAAGTTTAAGAAAGCAGAGTTCAATCTGGGTTGAGTACTATCAACCCACAGGTCCATCAACTGACAAATGGATAAAAATGTGGTTTATCCATACAAATGAATATTATTTTTCCATAAAAGAAATGATGTATTGATGAATGCTACAAGAATAATGAACTCGAAAAACTCTGCAATAGCTGAAGAACTACAGTCACATACACCAAGAAAGAATTTATTGTATATATAAGATTGATTTATGGGAAAAATTCAGAATGGGAAAACCCAAACAGAAAGGAGATAAGTAGTTGCTTAGTGATGGAGAAATGGGCAGATCAGTGGTGACAGATAAGATGCAGAGGGCTTCTTTTTATAAATGATAAAATTTTTCTAAAATTGATTGTTATAATGGTCTCAGAACTCTGAATATACTAAAACTACTGAGTTGAACATTTCAAAGAGGTGAGTTGTGTGTAATGCAAAATATTCCTCAGTAAAAGTAATACAAGATACCTCAAGAAAATAATAAAAAAGAAAGTAGGGTCAATTCTATGGTTGATATCTAAAGACATCCTCTGTACAAATGAGAGATGAGAACAGGGATGTAGGTATAGCCCATAGAGGTGTAATTAGAGTGCAGTCATATTTATGGAGAGGGGCTGGGCAGTGCTTGTTAGTGACATCGTGTCCTTGTTTCTGTCTGTGCTTGCAACAATATGGTAGACTGGCTTTGTCTTCCAGCAGTGAGCCTGGCTCCACTGGTTGTAGGAATCCCCAGGTGCTGGGGCTGCTTTGCTTTTTCAGACATCAGTTCCCTGCATTGTGATGAGGTCACTTCAGTGGACTTACATTTCCCAAGCTTGTGTGCAATATTTCGGGTGGCCAGTGTGAGTTCTGCAGTAAGAAAATCCGCAGAACCCATAAGAAGTAGGCTCTCACCAGACAAGGTTATAAATCATGGGTCTGAATTAAAAAGTGGAAAAGACTAAAAATGCAACTGTAACTCCAGAGATATTAGGAGCAGTTGGCAAAAGAGGAAAGTGGGGAGAGAAAGATGAGAGAAACCAAGAGTGATCAGTTATTACCTGAAGACCCCGGAGGAGGCTTTCAAGATGGTGGCGCTGTGAGGACCATGGAAAGGTTAAGACTAAACTGAAGTCATTCAACAGTCAGCTCTTGAGGCTGAGCCACTGAAGAAAAAACTATCATGGGAGCTATTTCTGTCAGAACGTAGGCATTCATTCATTCCCAGAAGAGTTTAGTCATGGACCTGCAGCAGGGAATATCTAGGCTTTGAGGATGCCTTGGGTATGAGAGGCTGTCAGGACACAGGGGTCTGTGGTCTCTATGAGTTATTAAGAAAGCAAGCGAGAGTCTGCGAGCCTTCCCCAGGTCTGCTATCCCCAAACCAGCTCCCTGATTCATCCCTCTGTGTGCTCTGGGGACTGGAAATGAGTGAAAAATTTTTTAATTCCCCACTGCATGTTTTCAGAGACTTTCACCAAGGAAACAGGAAGTTGCTCACCTCATCAGCCTGTGTCTCTGGTTTATGAATGTACTCTCTCCTCTCAGCTGGGAAGAGTTTGCTCACTGCTCTGCTGCAGCTGGAAAAAGCCAGAGATGACTTTTCCTGAAATATAGTGGGCTCTTCCTGTTCCTCCTCACTGTGACACGGGTCCCTGCTTCTACCTGCATCCAACTCCCACGGGGAATGTGTGGATGGGAAGAGGGGTGGTGGGATGATTAGTCACCCTCATGACTGTAGCTGGAACATTTCGTCACCAGCTCAAGGGCTCCCACTATGGTTAGAGATCCAGATTCCAGGTGGGAATCTATTCCTTAAACTCAGGATATGAGAAAGATTCTGCAGAAATAGTCACGGTGGTAGCTAATATTGAATGAATATTTGCTATTTTCCAAGTAAGTAGTTGACAAATACTAGCTCATTTAATCTATACAATTCTATTCTATAAGTGCAGTTATTATTGTCATTGTACAAATGAGACTGAGGCATGGATAATTTAAGTATTCATACTACTGTACTTATTATCTGTTCCACAGATATTGTAAAACTGTTTAATAAGAAATGCCATTACTGTAAATATTCTGCTGCTATCTGTTCAATAAATGCTATTATCATGCCCATTTTATAGAAAAGAAAGTGAGACACAGGGAATTTTATTGACTTGCCCAACATCACACAGCAGAAGCGCTAACAAAAAGGTAGCTGCTGTCCTTTGGCATCCAGATCTTACTTGTCACAGTAGGACCATGTTGACCTTTACTAACTTTTGCACCAAATACCGGAGGTTCAAAATAAATCATGAGTGCCTCTGGTCAGCTGATCCATGGCTGGATGGAGAAAAGATACCATTTGTAATCTAAAGAGAGCTCCTGCATGTTCGAGGAGCTAAAAGATTGTGGTCCTGGGGAGAGGGTATAGGGGCAAGGTTCATAGGATGGATAGGCTGGGAGAGAGGCTGAATTTGCAGAGTTCTAATTTGATTCATGGTTGTACAGACCTTGAAAGGTAGACAGCATTGAGGAGGCCAGAGTTGCCCACTGGAACCCATAGGTTCTTCACAACTGGGCTCAGAGTCCATGGTGGAGAAGACAGTGAATACCGTTGACTCTTTGGTTTTCCTCATTTTTCTGACACCCCTGGGCTTATGGGCCCCCAGGTCGAGGTCCCCTCAACTGTGCAATTCTTCCTATTGTTCTGCAGCTCTTGGGAAAATATTCAGTGTTATCAAACTGCAGGATCTAAAAAACATTTTATATTAGATCAAGGAAGTTGTCTTCCTGGGCCACTGACTCTATCAGTATTAAAACATGATTAGTCAGAGGCATCCCGCCTCCCCAAGCAGAGTCATCCTGTTATCTGGGATGGGTGATGGTCCTGGGGAGTGTGGGTTGCAGGACATCATCAAAGCACCCTCTCATCCTGTTATCTTCCTTTTGCTCTGCGTAGCATGTCTCCGTGTGAGTGGAAGGGGGGTGGCAACCATTCCAGTGAATTTTCCATTCTATTTTTTGATCTGTTGAGTGTTACAATTATATAAACCTTAGCTCAGCATCTAAAAGCTGTTAATAAACCTGTCAGACATAATAATAATACTGACAGCTAAGTGTGTGTGTGTGTGTGTGTGTGTGTGTGTGTGTGTGTGTGTGATGATGCAGAAATATGCATGGACTCAGGTTTGGTCTGAAAGTCCTGTGAGTCTAATACTGACTGAGGTATCAGGATATGAGTATAGGTGCCTGAAACAGACACCTTTTGGAAACAGACGACTTGGGGAAAAACATACACACATAACATATATGGAACGTGTGTGTCGCATAGATAACATATGTGACATATATGTAAGCTGCTATGGAAATGTAGAGAAAAAGTCAATAGCTTGTCAAGATCACCCAGCAGAGTGACATATTTTCCTAAGCACAGTACCAGTCCACTTCTACCTGTTAATCCAGGTGGACAGGTGTGACAGAGGCCAAGGGGAGTGTGACAGGAGAGATATTTGATATAGAAAATTTTGATTTGAAAGCTTCTACCCAGAACCATGTGGAATTCTGGGTGTCATTTTCAGCTCACTTAAGTTTCTCCAATCAAGGTAATACTCTTTTTCTTGCTTGTATCATGAAATTTTGAGTAATAGCAGATGAAACCAGGTTAGGACAGAGCTTGGTAAATGTGAAGCAGTGGGGGTATTATGACCCCCTGGAAACCTCTAATTCTGCCTCCATGAATGCCCAGCCTAGATTAAGACCACAGTGTAACTGTCATAATAGCAAGAGACCTGTTATCGTGCAGTGAAATTATCATAAATTTATGTGTGCCTATTCCAAAATCCTCAAAATATAGAAATTCTAAATTAACAAAAGCAGAAAATGATGGAAAGCCAATGAAGAATTTAACATAATCCTATCAGTAATTGATAGTTAAAGCCTACAAATTACTAGTTAAGAGGGAGAATTTTTTTTTTTTTTGGTACTGGGGCTCGAACTCCGGTCCTTGCATTTGCCCAGCAGGCAGCAAAACCACTGAGCTAAATCCCTGGCCCAACACTTAGGACTTTTAAATAGTGTCTCTTTATCTTTAAGTGAATGTTGCTTGGGCTGTTTATTCTTTTGAACATATGTTTTCCCCTATTTTTCACTCCTATGCACGCTTTATGACTTATGTCTTCCATGTGTCTACTGAGGAGTCACTGAGCTGGTCTAAGGGCGTCTGCTGTGGGTATGATTACAGACGGATGTGTCTCCTGGGAGCATCCCAGCTTGACCAGTGTCTTCCTCCACCGCCTTTGAACAGTCATCAGCAGAAAATTTAGTCACCCTGATGGTCACAGAGCATCAGCTTGTGGCCTCGGGTTCAGAGGCACTCACTCCAGCTTTCTTAAGAGAAAAGCTTCCACCTGGGACCCTGGCTGGCTTTGGAGCGAGATGCACAAGTTCGATTGTTATCTGAGCTATTCGGAAGTCTTCCTGAGAGATAGTGCCAGGAATGTCGTGGAAGAAACCCGAAGATGACGGACATGCACCAGGGCCTCTAATGCTGTCACCGCTTCTGAGGCACTTAGCCTTTTACGGTATTTCCCAAAGACAGCGTAATTGAGCTATCACAATGGGCCAGGGCAGATGGAGCTTTGACCCAAGCCCATCATCCTAGGCATCCATATTTCCTGTCTCCACTGTCGCAGTGATGTAGAAAAGTCAATATGCTGCCCAGAAAGCATGGCTGCTATCATGGAATCAACCAATAACGAATGCTGGTGGGGTTGTGGGAAGAAAGGAACCCTTCTTCATTGTTGATGGGAGTGCAGACTGGTGCAAACACTTTTGAAATCAATATGGAGATACCTTAAACAACTAGGATTGGAAGTCCCATTTGACCCAGCTATTCCTCTACTGAGTATCTTCCCAAGAGAATTAAAAGAATCATACCACAGTGATATATGCACACCCATGTTTATAGTGGCACGGTTTGTAATAGCTAAAGCTTGGAAACAGCTCAGTTGCCCATCAACTGAAGACTGGATAAAGAAGATGTGGTTTTTTTCCCCCCCTAAAATGGAGTACTACACATCCATAAAGAATGAGAAACTGAAGACATTTATAGCTAAGTGGATGCACATTGAGGCCATACTCTTAAGTGAAATAAATAGGACACACATATGTAATACCAAATAGTTTCTCTGATGTGAAAAACTAAAAGTGTAAATAAGAATAAAAATGTATAATTGATATTGTGAAATAGGAAGAAAATGTCTAAGGGGAATTGGGAGGGGAAGGAGAAAGGAAAGAAGGGAAAAGAAAAAAGATGAGAAAAGGAAAAACATGGAAACGAAGTCTTTATAAATAGGGAAGGGTGGAGAGGGTTAAGGGAGTGCCGGCGAATGGGGAAAAAATAAGAACCAAGAGAGATTATGTAAAGGCACAAGATCCCAATGAGGAATATAACTGTATTGTATACTTAAAATGTACCAATAAAATTAATGAAAAAAAAAAAGAAATACTAAAGGAAAATTTTCAAACTGAAGAATGAAAAACTAGTAAGAAGAAACATCAGAAAGTATAAAAGTCACTTGTAAGAGTAAGTATAAAGGGCTGGGGATTTAGCTCAGTGGTTTCGCCGCCTGCTGCGAAAGCGCAAGGACCTGAGTTCGATCCCCGATATCAAAAAAAAAAAAAAGAGTAAGTATAAAGACAAATTCAGGATGCTCTTATCCTATAAATATGGTGTAAAAATAATTTATATCTTTAATGTGAAGACTAAAAATAATAATAAAAATGATATTAACTAAACCACTATATTAAGAGGTAGGGAATATGGAAAGACACAAAATGAACATCAAAAATTTAAAATGTGGAGAGAAATGGAGTACAAGTTTACAGTTTTATATTAGTTTCTTTTCCTTTCTTTTCTGTTTCTTTTTCTATTTTCATAATCAATGGTAAGTGACTGTCATTTTGTAATAACTTTTATAAATTAAGTTTATTGGTACATTTTAGGTACACAATATAATGACATTCATCATTGGGAATTTGTACCTTTACATGATATATTATAATAGCTTTTTATAATCAAAAGGTTTTTGATTAAGCCTCCTAAGAGTCACCACAAAGCTATTCTAGAAGGCAAATAGCAAAAATAATACGCAAGCAAGGAATGAAGGCATGAAAGAAGGCTACAAGGAAGGGAGGAAGAAAGAAAGAACTAGAAAAAAAGTAACAAAATGGAAGTAACAAACCTTAGATAACTACCTTAGATGTAAAAAATAAAAGAGAGGAAAAAAATCCCAGATAACCCAACACTAATAAACAGTAAGACTGAATAAATACTAAAATACCTCTTCTCAAAGAGAAGCTGATGATCAGAAGGTATCACTGCAAAATTCTACCATACATTTAAAGAAAAAATAATATTAATTCTTCTTGAGTTATCTAAAAAATTGAAGCAGAGGAAGTCCTTCCAAATTCATTCTTTGAAGCTATCATTATCACGATACCAAAACCAGATAAGGACACACCAAAAAAAAAAAAAGTCCAAGAAGTATCCTAGATGAACATTGACACAAATATCCTGAACAAAATACTAACACACCAAGCCCAATAGCACATTGAAATGATTATTCAGCATGATCAAATGAGATTCATCCCGGGGATACAAAGATGCGTCAACATATACAAATCAATAAAAATGATGAACAGCAACAGAATGAAGGAAAAAAATCACATAATTGTCTCCAGACATGTAGAAAAGGCTCTCGATAAAATTTTACATCACCTTCATGATTAAAACTCTCCAGAATTTTCTATAGAGTGAAAACACTTCAACATAATAAAGGCCATAGATAGAAAGGCAACAACTATCAGTGTCTAGAATGGGGAGTGCAGAAAGCTTTTGTTCTAAGATCTGGAACAAGACAAGGATAAGTAATAATGTCATTTTACTGAACATAGTGCTTGAAGGACCTATTCAGAGCAAGCAGCCCGGAGAAGGAAAAAGAGGGCATCTAAACTGAAAAGGAGGAAGTCAAAGTATCAGTTTGAAAATAAAAAGTTCTTATGTATAGAAAACTCTAAAGACATTCTTTTTTTTTTTTTTTGGTACTGGGGATCAAAATCTGAGACTTGTGTGTAGAAAACTCTAAAAAATATTACAACTAATAAATGAATTTGGCAAGTTTTAGTGTAAAAATCAAAATACAAAAATCTAGTGCTGTTATATTGCCAATAGTGAATAATCTGCAAAAGACATTGAGAAGGTAATGCCATTTAAAAAAAGTATAGCTATTAAAAGTATCAGGTTTAAATTTAAATGAAAAAGTGAAAGATCTTTACAGTGAAAACTTTAAGATATTGATAAAATAAGTTGAGGAAGACACACAGAAAAAAAATGGAAAGATATCCCAACTCATGGACTGAAATAATCAGCATTGTTAAAATATCAATACTACCCCAAGTGATCTATAGATTCAATGCAATTCTTATCAATTATATCTTGAACAAAACTAGGAAAACAATTCATTTGGAACCACAAAAAGACCAAAATAGTTAATTCAAACTTGAACAAAACAGAACAAAACAGGAACCATTGTCATACCTGGCTTCAATATACACTACAGTGTAGTAATCAAACAGCATGGTATTACCATAAGGATAGATATATAGACAGAACAGAGAGCCTAGAAACAAATCCATAAATCTATAACCAGCTGCTCTTCACAAACAGTATACGAAGTCATACAGGAGAAAGAGCAGTGTCCCAGTAAATGATGCCAGGAAAATCAGCTATCTGTATGCAGACCTATGAAACTACACCCCTGTTTCCCTCCATATATAAATGTCAACTCAAAATGGATTCAAGACTTAATATAAGATCTGAAACTATGAAATTACTAGCAAATAAAATAGGGGAAATGCTTCAGGACTTTGCAATGGGCAAGGATTTTTAAAAAATTGATTCCAAAACACAAGAAATGAAGCAAAAATGAGCAAATGAGATTATCCCCAAACTAATGAGCTTCGCACAGCAATGGAAACAACAGAGAGAAGAGACAACCTATAAAATGGGAGAAAATATTTGCAATCTATACATCTTGCAAGAAGTTAATATCTAGGACATATAAAGAACTCAAATCAATTGCAAAAGAACAAATAATCTATTTTTTTCTTTTTGATACTGGGGATTGAACCCAGAACCTTGTGCTTGTGAGGCAGGTGCAGTGCCACTGAGCTAAATCTGATTTTAAAATGGGCAATAGATCTAAGTAGACATTTCTAAAAGATGAAATACAAGTGCTCAACATCACTAATCATCAGAGAAATGCAAATCAAAGCCACAATGAAGTACCACTTCACTCCATCAGAGTGACTGTTATGAAAAAGAAATAAATAACAAGTGGTAGTGAGGATGTGAAGAAAGAGAATTTCTATACACTATTGGTAGGAATGTAAATTAGTAAGAGTCATTATGGGACAACAGTATGGAGGTTCTAAAAATATTAAAAATAGATTTATCATATTATCCAGCAATCTCATTGTTGGATATACAGTATATCTAAAGGAAATGAAGTAAATATTGAAGAGACACTACACTACCATGTTTATTGCAATGATATTCACAATAGCCACAAAATGGAAAATAAACCCTATCTATGTGCTGATAAATGGATAACAAAAATGTGATAAATATGTTATAGATATAGGGATACTAGAATAAAAGATTCAATACATATATACAATGGAATATTATTCAGCCATAAAAAGAATGGAAGTCCTGTTATTTGTATCAACATGGGTAGAGGTGGAGGACATTTTGTTAAGTGAAATAATCTAGGTACAAGAAGAAAACTACTGCAGGATTTCACTCATATGTAGAATCTAAAAAAATTGATCTTGTGGAAGTTGAGAGTAGAATAGGGTTACAGAGGCTGGGGAGGTTAGGGGTGTGTGTGGGATGGGGAAATGTTGATTGCTAGATATTAAATTATAGCTAGATAAGAGAAATAATTTCTGTCCTTATCACATAGTAGAGTGACTATAGATAATAATGTACTGTATATTTCAAAAGAGCTAAAAAAAAAAGATTTGGAATGGTTTTCACCACAAAAAAATGATAAATGTTTGAGAACATATATTTGCCCTGATTTGAGCATTATACAATGCATACGTGTATGGACTCATCACATGGTACCCCATAAATATGCATTTATATATATTATATTTGTCTTTGGCAGTGCAGGGGGTGGAACCCATGTTAGGCAAACATTCTGAGTTGCACTGAGCTACATCCACTGAGCTACATCTCCAGCCCAATAAGTGTAATCTTTACATGTTAATTAGAAAAATTGAAAATGAAAACAAAAACCACCCAACAATTCTGCAAGATCTTTCCCAGTCTCATCAGAATTAGCATTTCCATCCCTTGAATTCGGTAAAATTACAATATATTGTAATTATCTACTTCCAAGTCCATTTCTCCAAGGAGAGTTTCAGAGCTTTTTGAGGGCAAGAAATAACTGTCTCTAGATGTCAAACTTTCAAATCATTGCCTGTCAAAAGTTGTCATGAAATGTTTTTTTGGATGAATTTTCAATGACATAAAGAATTCATTATGGTTTAAAACTAATCTCTCCTTTGAAGTTTTTATCCTGGATCGCCCTCCGCTGACAGTTGGAGCTGCTTTGATTTGGTATTGTCCAATTTTTTTTTTTTTTTTTTTTTGCTCTCCCAGAAGGTTGCAATCATAGCCTGCAAAAAGGGACAAGAAGAGAAAGCAGCTCTGCACTCTCATTATATGGACTCTGTGACATCCTTTTACAAATGACAGGGTTCAGCAAGTTCTCAGCCATATCCAGCAATGGCACTTCCTCTGCTGCGTTTTGAAGCCAACCCAGGAAAGACAAGCTGTCTGTATTTGGTTGGTTAACACTTAACTCGTCAAAAATATGTTTTATAACACATAGTCCAGGTCCAAGAGGTCTTGCAAGATTTCCAAAGCTTTTCCCACACTCTTTTTCTTCTCACCCTCAAAAAAAGAAACAGTATTTTGCCAAAAACAAATTATCCCAATTCTCAAAAAGGACTGTTCTTGCATAGGAATCTTCAAGCCACAAGAGTTCATTTTAGGCCTAATCTTGGCCAATACTGCCTCCGTGGAGTTTGCACGTAGTATCTAATTTGCTTCCTGTACTACCTCCTCCCCCTGACCCCCAGGCCTGTTGGCCTTGAGTCAGAGTGGGCTGGAGGTGGCCCACTTGTGGGGAAGAGTGATTTGGGAAAAGTTTGGGATTTACATACCATGCTTCCCAAGCCAGCTGAGGTCAGAAGCTGTGACAGGGAAGGGAAAGATTCTTTCCTTTTTAAAGCAAAACTTGGCTGGACTTTACCTCCAATTTTACCTTGTCACCAAGTTGAACTGGACTGAAGGACCAGAGAGGAGACAAAACTCAAATGAAGAACTTCCTATTTATTAATGACTGAAGCAATTTCCTGTAAATTCTGAGGTGAGATACTTCTTGTTTGAGCAAGGAAATGGCTTTAAAATGGTTTTGTTGGAAGGAAATAAAAATTTGATGTAAAACTGTCTAAGGAAGAACACACACACACACACACATGAATTGGAAATGTATATAACTTGTAGAAATCCAAAAAGCGATTTAACCATCTCAAATATATTTTAAGTATTATAACTTGGATTCTAAATACTTCTTTTTCTCTAAAGAAGGTCCAGCAGGGAAATACATTGTGTTTTGGCCATTCTCACCCACCATGCCAGCCCTTTTGACAATGTCAGAAAACATTTTCTGGAACATTCCATGAGCCTCCGGTAATTTGATCTCTTCTTACCAGAGTCATTGTACCAACTGCTGTCAGGGAACTTGATCTCAAGTGCAGACTTGAGAGGTCATACTGGCCTAGTATTAGTAACTTTTAATTGTTCCTCACTTAATATGTCTTACCTTAAGCCTGGGGCTCATCACACTTAGTTGTGTCTCACACAGCGTTCCACATGCAGCTAATCTCCATTCTTGACAACAAAGATACAGAAAACAGCTTACCACAAGACTACTAACAAGTCAAGTTAGTATAGCTAAAACAGCAAAGGAAGGAATAGTAAAGGGAAATATACAGGGATGTTTACAGACAGAGATGACAAGTATAGTACCTAAATGAAGCCCTCCTTAAACAGGCTAAACGGCAAAGACTGGTGGGAGAATCAGTGAGCTGAAAGACATACCAGACCTCACCTAGAACAAACTCACCTAGAAAGCATCACGAACAGATGGAGAAAAGATGTTAAGAGACTGGGGAAAGAGAAGATTCCACATTTATTGATCTAGTAGGAGTTCTTACAAGAACTATTATATGGAGAGAGTTAGGGGGAGGTAAGTTTGAAAAGACTGAGGTTGATGAAGTCCCAGAATTGAAGGGGGTGTACAAATTACTGAGACTGAAGGACCATGGCTTTAAGAACGTAAACAGAGATACATTTTTAAAAAAATCATACATATAGATATTATAATAAAGCTATAGAATCACTAAAAAGAAAAATTCTAGCAACAGAGAGGGAAGACACTATCTAAAAAAGAAGAAAAATTGGACTAAGAGAAAGCTGTGCATCAGCAAAATGGAACCAATGAATGAAAAGAAAGCTTCTTAATACAAAGAGAAAGTAACTGTCATTTTAGAATTCTACACCCTATGGCATCGTAAATGTGACAGAGAAAGGCGTTCTGAAAAAAGACTGAGATAATTCGACTTTTGACTGAATGTACTTTAGCAAGAAGTTAATGTAATTCAAAGGAGATGTCTAGGTAAACTGGAAAAAGACTTTAAAAGTAGAAATTACATTTCCTATAAAAAGAAAGTCACATTAGATAGGAGGCAAACACACTCTTGGGAAAATTTATTAGAAATTTTGGTTTCATTTTTCTCCTATCATTGTTTAAACATTTTGTCTATGATGACCAGAACTGAGTGAGAATTTACTCCTCTCTTAGCACACTGACTAACTGATTTTCAGCAGCTCTCCCAAGTAAGATTTTGGAATTAATGAAAATAGGATGTTTTGTGTCAAGGTACGCCCTGAAGGGCTTATTTAAATTCTGTAAATATCTTAACAGAATCCATTTATGGTGAAATTCTGGTTCTTCTTTTTTTGTTTCTGTGTTCTAAATTTTATAATCTACTTGTAAGCCCTGCAAGGATTATTTCAGGGATCATTTATTCATTAACAGGATGTAGAAAAAGCATGAATAAGCAAAGCTATTTCAAGTCTCTGGATATTGGCAAGTGGCTCAGCTTCTATGAACTATAGTACTTTTCATCTGGAAAATGCAGACCATAATCATTTCCTCTCTGAGTTATAATGGTGACTAAGGGGACTACTATAAGTGCACTTCTCAGCTACATGTCATATCAGAAAAGATAACAGTGGGGCCAGGGATTTATCTCGTGGTTCCACTGCCTGCCTCGCAAGCAGAAGGTCCTGAGTTCGATCCTGGGTACCCCCCCCCACCCCGCAAAAAAAAATTAGAAAATGGCCGGAGATTTAGCTCAGTGGTTTTTTCTTCTGCTGTGCAAGCACAAGGACCCGAGTTCAATCCCTGGTACCAGAAAAAAAAATTAGAAAAGATAACAGTGCCCAGCAGGAGAGTTGTTCCCTGGGATATAGAAGTATGATAGCTTCAACTTGACCTTTGTATGAATGAACAGCAGCTCCCCGTCCTATCCACCCCTTTCAGACACCTGAGATTTCAGCTCAGCAGGATTGGATGGATCACAGGGCACCTCTGTTGACTCTCTATGGAGCTAATCCTTAATGCACAGTCATGGAATCTACCAAAGGAAGGAAGATCTCTTCTGCAGTGAGCGTGGTCAGACAATTTCTGGTCATGGGCACTATTCATCCTAACCTGAGAATCTCATCCTTTCAAATGTATCATAGAAGTGTGGCTGTCCTTTTTCTGGTCAGTGAAGTTCCTCCATAGTGTCTGTGGCTCATAAAAATACCACACATGTTCCTCTCACAAGAAGTATTGTTCACTCAGTGCCCTCAGTTGTACTTTGGCTAAGCTGATGATTAATATAAGCATCTTAGCTTTTTGAGCAGAAGCAAGTTAGATAACATATAGGGGAAGACATTCTCCTGGACCATGTTTTTGCACCATGAAAATGGCCAGCACCATGGAGAAACTATCTGGAACCCAAATAGTCCTGTAGGTGTGATGTATAAATGGTATTGGAAGGGTTCATTTGCCTCTTTTCTTGCTTCATGATGACAAAAACCCCACATTTTTTATGTGATGCCAAAGGAAATGAAGGAAAAAGGACAGAGGGAATGAAAGGAAGAACCCAGTGTATATTTTGTGCAGTTTGTGTTGGGTGCTCTGCTCCCATTTTACAGGTGATGAATCAGCCACTGGAAGAGGTCATGCAACTTTCTTAATGCTATATATCCAGCACTTTAAAAACAACATTTAAACACTCTCTAGTAGCACCCAAAGTCCTCCAAGAAGGAGGCACAATGCTGTGTCGCCTGGGAATCCTTCACTGATGGACGCCTGGTGAGAGTTAGTATTTTACAGTGACCTTGAGATCACCTTTGCCATTCTTCCCCTGCAGACAAAGGGCTCATCTCCCCACATCTGCAGTCCTCATGATGGTGGGAGCAATGGCCAGCACACACTGATTTGTGTGCTGAGCATGAGTCTATGACTTTGTGCGGACTCCAGCAACACAAAGAGCTATTCCATGGAGCAGGGAGTGGACAGCACAGGATGATTAGGAAAAGTCTGCCAGAGATATCCTGGTGGAATGATGTGGCCAGCTGTGTGGCTCTGGAGAAGTTCAGTCTGGGTTTGGGGGAGAGACAAGTGCTTCAGAGCATTAGGGTATAGAGGTGAAAGGGATGTTGGATTTTATCCAGTCTTATACAGCATCACCTGTTTCTTAGGGCCCTGGTCCCACAAGATACTCAGTGATAAGAAATCTCCAGTCAATGTTTGGAAAATGCTGAAAAGTACATTCCCCTAGGAAAGTATACCATAGCAAAGTGCAGTTCAATGCATTTAGGAAATCGTATGGTAAAGACTCACGTTAACTGGGATTTTCCAAATACAGTGTGACCAGTGACCATGCCTTGTCATCGCACAGAGCTAATGTTCTAGAGAACTCACTTTGACAATCAAAAGTCTCATCTCTATGTATCACCAAGGGTAAACAGGCTTCCAAGTGTGGAGAGAAACAGAGCTAAAGACCTTAATGCTGACGTCAGTGTACTTTACAGAGTAGCCTTTACCACTTTGTATGTTAAAAAAGAAGATGATATATAATTATTATCTTTGTAATGTAATTCAATATTATTTATCTTATTACTATTTACTCATCAAAGCATTAAACCATATACTTGAGAAAGACATTCAACAATTAAAAGATTTTTAAAAACTACCTTTCGTTCCAGTAGCAACTCCCATTCCTGCACATATTCCAGATACCAACGTTTCAGTTGAGAAATTTGTTCTCTCAGCTTACAATTTTAGCATAGATAGTTCTATATTTACTTTATATATAGATCTACGTTTGTGATGTGAAAGTTATTAATTAAACCTGATGTTTCAGGAACCGTGTGAAGGGCTTTGTATACATTGCTCAATTAATTTTAATGACAGGTCTATGAGTCAGTTGACATTACTGCCGCATTTAAAATTGAAGAAGCTGAGTCTGGAGCGAGGTCAGGAAACCAGCCCAAGTCACAGAGTTCATGGGTGAGGAAGCTCAGTTAGGGACCCTGGTCTTGCTGACTCCAAAACTTATAATCTTAACCACTGTGTTTTCATAACATTCAGGAAACTGTGTGGATTTAGAAGATTCCCCACTGACATCTCCAAGTGTTCCAAATCATCAGCCCCTATTAGGAAAAGTAAGTGATTCAACAGCTAAGGAATTCATACTAAGGCAATGAGAACATTTTGAGTAAATCTCCAGCCTTATATTTATTCTACGGCTCTCTATAAATCATGAAGCTTTAAGAAAGAGGCAGGACTCGGTAAAGTCAGATTTGAAAATGTTCACAGAGCTCAGAGTCACATCATCAGGTTGGGGCTGTGACTTAGCATGCATGTGTCACCACTTGAGTAAGATGGGCCGTCGGGGAGGACAAGACAGAGGAGACGGTGGGGCCCACAGACACCCATGCAGCCCTCTGTTCTCTTTCCCTCTGGTCTTGGTAAACTCTTATGGAATGTGGTGGGAAAACACTAGATTCCTGAAGTTCCCCTGACTGCTGAGACAGAGATCTTTGAACTAACACTTGCTAAGAAACCATAATTCACCATGACGCAACCTCTGCCATAATTGCATTTGTCAATTTCATTAAAAAATTTTTTTTCCCCTAAGTGAAATTGCCTCAGAATACTGGAAAGCCATCATACTTTCCATGGGTAGAATTTATGAGCTATGACAATAATTTATCGAGTTATAGGTAGAAGCATCAGTTCACCTTTAAGGAAAACTGATCTCGGAATAATAAAATCTTCCATTTGCTAAGTGCTCTTTCACCTAGAAGCTATGGCAACATCTATTTGCTCTTTCTTCCCAGAAAACCAGAAAGTGGCAGGGCTGCCAATAGGAACCTTTTTAAAATCCTCCCTCCTTCCCTCCCTCCCTCTCTTCCTCCCTTTCTTCCTCTCTCACATATTTATTGAGTGTCTATTTTGTGCCATGCTCTGCCAGCACACTGATAAACAGGTAGGCAAGTTCTCTGCCCTCCTGAAGCTTGTATTCTACCGAGGTGGTTGGCAATGGAGCAATAAGTAATTAAATGATGAAACAATAATTGAAGAATCCTAAGTAATATTCAGAGAAATAGCTGGCTGTAAGACAAAGGGCCTGGCAACTATTTCAGATGAGGTGGTCAAGGAAGCCCTCTCTGATCAGACAGACAGGAACTATTCCTGAAATGATTGGGGAAGAAACATAAATTAGAGATAATAAAAGTAAGGTTCAGAGAGACTGAGTCACTCAAAGATCATACAGTTAGCCCTATGATGGACTTGGATTTTCACCTTAATTTTCTGAGTCTGAGACCGGTGCTATTGTCTTCTCTCTCTTCCTTTCTTTTCTTTTCCTCTCTCCTTCCCTTTCACTTCTTTTTCATTATTGTGTATTAAACCGAGGGACTTTGGACTGAGCTACATCCCCATCCCCAGTCCTTTTAAATTTTGAGGCAGAGTCATGCTAAGTTGCTAAGTTGCCCAGGCTGGGCTTGAACTTGTGATTCTCCTGCCTTAGTCTGCCAAATGGCTGGAATCACAGGTGTGCACTACTGTGCTTGGCCAATCAGTGCTACTGGTTTTACTCACCATCTACCCCAACAGTGGATGTGGCAGAATATGTAAATAATGCTCTCCACAGCTTTTGCACCCTGGGAGTTCATTATCATCCACATATATATATATATATATATATATATATATATATATATATATATATATATATGTTATTTTTTCCATCTAGAATTTTTACAAGATCTTTTTGATTGTTCACAGGAAAAGAGCCAATTAATGTGTGTGCATTTAACAAAATCATTTGGTTCTGGGACTTGAAACTAGGACAGTTACAAAAATATCATGCCAAAACTCCTCATCTAAATGATAGTTATCATGAGCCAAAAAGTGTTTAATTCACTTTTATTGATATGTGATTTATAGACCATAAAATTGACCGTGTTAAAAGGGATATCTTAGTATTTCTTAGTATACTTAGAGGTTGTGTGACCATCACCGTTATCTACTTCTGGAACAGTGTTATCATTCCCCAAGGAAACCTATACCCATCAGCAGACTCCCCCTTTCTTCATTTATCCAGCCACTGGCAATTGCTAGTCTACTTGATTTCTATGTGGACTTAGCTATTTTGAGCATTTCATATGAGCAAAACAAAACAATATGTGGCCTTTTGTGTCTGGCATCATTTACTGAATATAATGTTTTCAAGATTCATCCACGTTGTAGCAGGTATCAGCACTATGTCCCTTTTTGTGGATGAATAATATTCCACAGTAATGATACATCTTACTTGCTTGTTACTTCAAGAGTTTATGGGCCATTGGGGCTATTGGAAATTCTGGTGCCATGAATATTTGTGAACAAGTTTTTCTGTGGAAATATGTTTCATTTCTTTTGGGTTTATACCAAGGGATGGGATTGCTGTGTCAAACAATAACTTTCTATTCAACTTTTTGAAAAACTCCCCAAGAGTTCTGGACAGCAGCTGCACCATGTAACATTCTTGCTAAGAAGGATTCCAAAATTTCTTCACATCCTCACTAACACTTCTTATTTTTGTTTTGTTTCGTTTGTTTGTTTTTAAGTGTAGTTATTACTGTGGGTACAAAGTGCTATCTCAAAGTATGATTTGCATTTTCCAGTGATTAATCATGTTGCACTTCTTTTCATGTGCTTCTCGGGCATCTATACATTTTCACTGGAGAAATGTCTATTCAAGACTTTTGCCCATTTAAAAAAAATTCGTTGTTTTTCTTTCCTTTTGCTGGAACAAAGTATTTGACATCCACAATTTAAAGGAAGAGAAGTTTATTTGGTTTATGGTTTCAGAAATTTAGTCCATGGTCTTCTGGCGCCAAGGCAGAAATATCCCAGCTGAATGGCATGGAGAAGCAAACATATTTACCTCTTGGAGGGTAGAAACTGAGCCTGGGGATCAGCCACAGAGAGGAGGGAGCCAGGAGCTAGATATAGTAGGGGTCCCCAAACCACAGCCCATGCATGGGCACCGGACTTTGGCTTGTTAAGAACCAGGCTGCACAGCAGGAAGCGAACAGTGAGGGCCAGCCGAGTGACCAAAGCCCCTCTGCCTCCTATTAGACCAGTGGGACATTTGCTTTTCATAGAAGCACAAACCCTGCTGTTCACTGTGCATGTGAGGGATATAGGGATATAGCTCCATTGAATAATCTCAGACTTCACCCTCACCCCTGCTCCACTGGCTGTGGAAAAATTGTCTTCCAGGAAAGTGGTCCCTGGTGCCAAAAAGGTTGGGAACCACTGAGATACAGTACGCAAAGTCACACTTCTATGACCCACCCAGACATACCCCAAAGTGTGCTTTACTATTCTTTTAGGCAACTCCCAAGCCAGTCAAGTTGACAGTTTAGCTTAATCATTACATCTGCACATCATTCCATCTTCTCCTCACTTTATCTAACAATAGCACTTTCCTTTCCCATCTATGAGTTTCTAGATAATCCACCTTAATTCGATCCCCAGGGCCCTGTCCCCTCATTGACCAGAATGGGCTCATGACCCACATTAGATCATTTAAAATCCATGGGTTGGAGGTTAAAGATCTCTGTCCTGTTGGCAGAGCTCTGAGTATGTAACAACTGAACTTTATTCTTCAGATTCCCCTCATTCCAAGAAGTCCTTGGGCTATAGGGGAGAATGGTGTCTGCAAGCAGAGAAGCAGAGCTGAGGGGCTCAGAGTTGTGGCAGTATGAAGACCCCTGTTCCATCTGCCCACAGTTATACCCCTGCTTTCTTTGTTATGTGAGCTAATAAAGTCCTTTTTAGGCTTGATTGAGGTGGAGTGAGATTTCTGTTACTTCCTGACTAATGCAGTTTGGACATGGCTTATCAAAGACGTTACCAGTAAGTATCACACAGGGAGTCTTTGTAATCATCTGTGGGAAGAAATGCAAGGGAAATATAACAACTGGATCAAATTTGGGAAAACACAGACTAACACCTCTTGACAAACAGGATAAAAATGTTTGAGTTTATGGGAAAGAGACTTGCAGGGGAAAGATTCATTCCAAAGTCATTGCAATGAATGGAAGATGACAATGAATCACACCACATGAATCTGTGATCTGACATGACAAGGGAGATGGCCTTTGAGGTGTGGAATAGATGATAGACAAAGGTATCATGATGCATAAGTCATCCCTGTGGTGTATAATCTGCAGAGCTCACCATGGAGACGTTGTCAGAATCAGCTGGTATGTGACACTGGGGACATGACTGGCTTGTCTCTATTTCTTTTCTTTTTTGGTACCAGGGGTTGAACTTGGGACCTTGCACTTGTGAGGCAGGCAGTGGCACCACTAAGCTAAATTCCTGGCTCTCTCTTTTCTGTGTCACCTCTCTGTACCTTCTCTGTTCTTTCCCCATCCTTTCCTAACAGTCTACCTTTGGTCCTTGTAGATTGTGTCAATATTTGAAATTTCTATAAGGGAGATTTGAAATTCTAAACAAACAAATGATGTGTCATTTGTAAATTACACAGACGGTAAGCTCTGTCTTGGTCACCATCTTCTGCTAAGACCTGAGATCAATTTCTGATCTGTAGTCTTGCCACTCCTTAGAGTCCCTTATTTTTCCTTCTTGAGGTTGTAGTTCAGGTGTATGGAGGCTCTTCATCAGTGAGCTCTGTCTCTGAAGTAGGTAAGTAAATCAAAGGACAAGGAAGAGAAAAATTTTAAGACACTAGTCATTAAGCTGTTATATTTTAACTTGCAAATGATTTAAGGAAAGATGCTAGGGCTTGAATAAACTAAAATAAATCTTATGAAAGTGTTAAGTATTCTTGTAGCACTCTTTGCATAATCTGTGCTTCGTAGCTGACCTTCATTTCAATCTGGGAGGAACTCTCAGTCATCTCTACTTAATCCAATGTGTTCCAGTGTCTGCAACTGGACTCGTTCCTGTGGAAAGACCAGGTGGGCCAAATCTACGTTGTTCTCATGGTGTATTAGGTATCTACCATTATGTAAGAAATTAACCCAGAAGTACATGGCTTAGAACATCAAGCATTTATTATCTCATAGTTTCTGTGGGACATCAATCTGAGTGTGGCTTAGCTGGGTGACCCAGTTTCTCATCAGGTTGCTATCAAGATATCTCCTAGGACTACAATCATCTGAAGACTTGAGTGAGGCTGATGGGTTTGGCTCCACACTCACCTATGTGGCTGTTGTCTAGAGGCCTCAGTTCTCCAAGTGAATGATTCAAAAGAAAGAGCAAGATGAAAACTGAAATAGCTTCTGGTTTGTCATTAGAAGCCACACTACTTTATTTCTGTCCTGTCCTATGTCTTAGCAGCAGCTCACTTTTAAGGGGGAGAGGAATCATAGAAATTTGTGGAAATATTTTTAAAACATTAAAGTAATCGATATTAAAGATACTTATACTGCAAACACAAATATGGTAAACAATATTAATGGAAGAGAATACAAGCATAACAATATAATAATATTTGATTCGAGTAGTCTAGTTATCTATAGCTAAGCTTAATGGTCAACTTGATTGGCTTTGGAGTCACCTAGGACAGTGATGGTGAACTTAGAGCATTCATGCCAGGGTGGGCTGTTTGCTATTATTGAAAGCTTGAAAAGCTTAGGAAAAACCTAGGAAATTAGTAAAACTGTGTGTCTCTGGGTGTGTCATTAAGTCATGAACTTGGGTACTATATATGGCCCCTGGCACCTTCCTGGGAGTGTTCTCCTGCTCTACTTCCTGGCTGCTACAAACTAAAAAGTTTTACTCTGCTACACCCTCCTGCCATGATGTTTCTGCCTTGAAGCCAACTGATCATGGACTGAACTCTCGGAAACCGTGAGCCAAATAAACTTCTTGCTTAAGTGTGGGTGTCAGAGTTTGTCCCAACAATGGATGTAGTCTATATGCATAGCTTTTTCTCTCAGTCATTTTAAGGAGTTATTTCATGGAAGTAACGTATATTTACATATTTGAAACAATTAAGCTATGTCAAATATTATAATAAAATAGTGTTCTCACTCCATGCCTCACCAGACCGTAGTCAAAAGCTCAAGATCAAATACTTCCCTTGTGTTGATTCCTTATATAAGTTAACTCCTTTTCTTCAAATAAGGGGTCTTTCCTGGTATTTATTGGTTCATCAAGTTGCGATCTTTTCTGTTGGCTAATTATTATCATAGCCATGGATTTAGGCTCTTTGTTATCACCTCCGCAGGATTCCTCTATCCTTCCTATGTATTGTAAAGACCTTTTAGCCAACCTAACCATGACTGCTGGCTACTCATTTAAATAAAATGTGGATTAAAGCAGGTAATCATAAATAATTACACATAAATTTCCTGGTTATTTTATCTTAGCAGAAAACATATGATCTTTTGAAATAAGGCCAAGAACTTCTTCAATGTAAACCTTGCAAAGAACAAAACCAGAACACATCTTTAACAATTAACTTTCAATTTTGGTTTCTTTAAAGTAGTACAAGAAATTAAAAACATTTGCAAAGCAAACTGAATATGGGACACTTCTGGAGTTGGACTTTTTTCTCTCCAGTCGTTAACAATTATCTTTCTGATTTTTAACAATATTTTTAGTGATTTGTAATTATCAGGCCTTTCTACATAGCTTTCTCAAAAACAAAGAACTCTTTGTCACATCCTTATTCCATTATGTTTTGTAGTATGAAACAAAATCAAGTAATTACCATGACAGTGGAACTTGAGTAACCAGGTTTGGGACAAAATGCACAGACTTTTAGCAGGGATCACCAGGGTCCCCAGGTGCACAGTGTTGAGTTTGGGCCCCTACACCTGCTCCCAGCATCATAGCGTGCATTTATTGGACACAGTGTGCAGACTACCTTCTCAGTTTTCATAAATATGAACTTATTTAAAACTCTTAACAGTCTTATCCGCAAGTCCTATTACTGTCAGAAAACTTATGTGAAATTCGGGAACAGCCAAAATGAGTTCCTGAATTTCTTTTCAGTGCAGCACTGGGATTTGGTTTTCTGTTGACTGTGTCAGGGAAGAGGTTAATTTATCTGTTTCTCTCTGTTAGAGCTGAAAGGCAAATAATTCATGTTTGATAAAAGAAATAACCTCAAAAGCTATGATTTATGCCTGTGCTGGGTGTTACCATGATTGTGCTTAACACAGTACAGTAATCTTATCCTAATATTCTAATAATTAAATGGCACCTGGGTGACTACTGACATGCTCTTGGAGCTGGTTTAGCATCTTACTGTTTTACTCATTAATGCATGAGTTGAATATATCTGACACATATTCCTTGTATATTCGTATGGGAATAATGATTTTATGTTTGAGGAAAATGTATATTAACATCCCATATTACACATGGTGATAATCTTGCCAAAAGCCTCATCTCCAAATACCATATCATATTGGGGCTTGGATTTCAACATATGAATTCTGGAGGGACAAAACTAATCTATCGCAATGGGCTTTGGTATTATTTCCAGTGTTTAGATTATAAAGTGACTATAAATAATTATATACAGTGTTTTGTGAGAATATATGTTTTCATTTCTCTCAAGTAAATGCCTAAGAGTAAGATTGCTGGATCAGATGCTACATGTATATTTTACTTTATAAGAAACTGCAAAACTATTTCCAACATGGCTGTAGCCTTTTTCATTCTCACTAGCAATAGGTACAAAAATTTCAGTTGTTCTGCATTTTTACCAACAGTTGGTGCTATGATCCCAATGTTTGTTTATTTCCCTCCAAAATTCATATTTTGAAATGCCAGCCCCTAAGTAATGATATTGGGAGATGAGAGTTAGAGCCTTTTAAAAAGAGGTCCCAGGGGGATCCCAGACACCCTTCTTATCATGTGAAGACATCACCACAAAGCACCACAAAGTGGATACTCACCAGACATCAAAACTGCTGGTGCTTTGATCTTGGTTTCTGGTGGCTTGTTATAGAAGCCCAAATAGGCTAAGATACTTGGTATTATCCGATTAACTGCTTGATTCATAGCAATTGTAATAGATTTGTAGTTGTATCTCATTGTACTTTTAATGATCAATGCTTTCTTTTTCTGTCTCTTCCAGTTTCCACATTCCAAAGCATTCTTTTTTCCCCACATTTTCTTTTATTTATCAATTAGGTTTTCTTACATCCTAAGAAGTTCAATGGCCCTTTAAAGCCCTTCCTATAAAAACAAAGAAACAAATGTTTCTTGGGATCCTCTTTTAAACTTGAACCTCATCAAAACATTTCTCTATTTTTCTGAAATAATTTTCTGAAGACCCGTGCTTCCTTTAGAGATTATTTATGATGCCAAAGAGGATTTAATAAAAGATGAAAAAGATACTATTAGTTGCCTGTTAGAGTCTTAGTATTCCGTTGAGTATACAGATATTTCTCATATCTATGAGACAGTTAAACAAGAATGCTTCGCGGTACAGGAAGACAAAGAAGGTGAGACACACATACCTGGCTCTTTCCAGCTTCTAACTCAGAGGTCCTTAGCCTCAGCTTCACATCGGGATTACTTGGAAAACCATAAAAGCCGTGCTGATGTGGAGGCCCACCTGCAGAGATGAGGATGGTGTTCATTTGGGTTAGAGACTTGGGCACGGCACTGACTGAATTCTCCACACGTTTTAATGTGGCCCCAAAATAAAAAAACAACACTCTAATTGTGCCATGTATTTCAGTGGCTCCCAGAATTCAGCAACACCAAGGTACAAATATTGAAATGTCAATGAAGTTCCACCATCTTACTGTCATTATTGCTTTGTTAAAAATATATTTTACCATCAAAGATATAGGAAGTACAAGATTAAGGAGTAAAGTGATAGTTTTTATATGAAATATATTAAACTTTAAAAATATCCCTTCAATTGACATCATACTATTTTATCTCTTATTGCATTATAAATAATTGTCAGTTTTTTAAAGAAGTCATCACAAACTCCTGGAGAAACATTTGAGAACTTTTGGAATCAGGTACAGTAGGGATTACTTTCTCAAATGAGAAGGACCATGATATTTTTCTGAATGTGTTGGTTTGCCTTTTCCTCCTCCATCTCTCTGAGTCTTTGGGAAAAAAGGGGCCATCCATCATTCCTTCCTTTTCCTTGTCAGGATCAAAATCTTGCAGCTACCTGGAAGTGGGCGGCAAGCACATGTTGATTCTGAGTGCAAATAGCCTGTTGTAAAATTTTAGGGGTTTTGTATGCTTTTTATCATGCTTTTTTTTGAAGCGAAGACACACATTCCTAACTGGCCCATTTGCATGTAAGCATGGTAAAAATCTGCACAAATACCAGTATATGTGTGGCTAAATTCATAAAGAAGCTGAAGGGTAGGCTGTCTTGCTATTCCCATTTTCTTGGTTTTCTGCATATTTCCTCCTGCAGTGAATTTTGATATGATGACATAATCAGGAGACAGTGGGTGACCCTTTGGGATGTAGAACACAAAAAAATTCCTCATAGTTTCTGTGTTTCATCTTAAATAGTGACCCTGGGTCTGTGGGCAGTGTATGCCAGTAAGTTAAAAGAGAATCAGTACTTAAAAGGCAAATATCTTGGGGAGAACATAAAAGAGAAACAATTATGGTTTCTTTGATCTCAATTTCCTGTCAAAGCAACAGCTCAGATTTCATTTCATTGCTTCTTCCCCAAGTCCCTTCCCCATTAAGTGTGCAATGATGACCATTTCCAGTTTCTCAGAAGCCTCGGCTTGGCACCGTCATGCTGATCTTCATTGGACTGAGAAGTAAAGATAATAGGTTTTCTTGTGTAATGAGAATCATCAAGAATGTTTACAAAATGTTGCCTCAATGAATTTTTGTCTTCAGAAATGAAAATAGCAAAGCATTTTGCTTTCTACCTGTGTCAAACACATTAAATCACCTTTTACTATTTTCTAAATCGTCAGTGAACACCAAATGAAAAATATCCAGGCAAATTACTTGAAAAATTTGAAAAATTCAGGCTAATCTGAAATGGGAGTGGGAAGTCTCACCAATCAAACTGTTCCTCGAACATAATTAGAATAAGCTCCCTGAATAGGTGCTTATTTTTTTAGCCACAAAAGTTTTGGGGTATCGTGAACTTGATTGCAAAGAGATACGACTGAAGATTCAGTTAATTAACTATTCTTGGAGAGAATAGCTAAATACTTTTCCTAGGAAGAAAATATTATTTTAAATTTTGGAATACAATTATCTAAGAAGAAATGTAATTATCAAGCCTAATCTTAGAAAGGCTTCTGATCACATCCCTGGTGAATTCCTGGGTGGTATGGAAAGAGTAAAGCTGTCAGATGTCTGGGCAATGAAGACAGTCATTCTAGCCACCCTGAATGTGTTCACAGCTCTGACTTAAGGCCATCAGGTTTTCTGTCTACACCCTCTACTGCTTTTGGGTCCTCCCTTGAGTCCCCCACAAGCTCTGAATTTGACCATGTAACTCAATTTATAGTTTACCGTACCTTTAATCATACTTCTAGAATGATAATAAAAATGCCTTCCTGAGGGTTCTCCTCATTCAGTCAAAAGAATTATTCATATCAAAGGGCATTGAGGAGTCTAAGGTAGATCATATTGAAAATGGGCGGGGAGAATTTTATAACAACGTAGCCACTACATCCATTCATGTCAGATACTTATTGTTAGAGTGTAAGGGGGAAAACCTCTTTCTTTTCACCATATTTGCCCTTCAATGGGAATAACGAAGATTGGTTTCCATACTGACTCAGGGAAACGAGGTCACATAATCAGTTACCCTGTTAGTTTTCCATTCCATTTCAGGGAGTAGCTCCCCAAAATACACGCAGTCATCATGGCTCTAGGGAATAGTCCCTCTAAATTGATTGACAGGTAGTGTGGAAGAGGGGAAAAGGGGGTGGGGATTTAGAAGACTGGTCTGTGTTGCTGCTGGTATGAAGGGCCGGGGTTGGGCATGACATTATTGGAGACTGTTTGGGGAGGGTGACAGGTGCTGCCAACTTTTATTCCATGGGTTTGAATTTTTTTAAAGAGAACCTGAAAGTATTATTTTCCTTATTCTTTGCTAGTAATTTTCTTTAACTCCAGCGTTCTGTTCCTGTGAGCACACAGCACAGTGGGTATTAATGCCTACACATACAAAAATATGATGACATTCAAATCATTCCATTCCAAGGCTCCCACTTTTCATTTTCTTGTAGATGTAAGGATCCCTAAGATTTACGGGGAGCTTCTCTGATCTACAATACACAGGCTTGTGTGAAAGCCTGTCTACTGTCCACAGTAAAGTGCTTACCTCCGGAATATTGCTTGTGCATTCTTGGGTGGGTTGTTCTTTCTCTGAGAAGCAATGACTTTTGATTTCATGGGGGAACAGCTGTCTAGTAGCTACAAGACACTGGAACCATTTCATTCTAGGAATTAAAACAACAGATTAATATTCCCCCAAATATCTCTCCTTCTCATGTGGATTTGTGCACCACTCAATCAGAGGAGCAAAATCAAACAAAATAGTTTCTTGTCTCTCTCCTTTAAGTGTGAAATTTAAATCGCAGTCTTCCAGTACCGGAAACTGTAGACATCATCCAAGTCATATATGGCTATAAATGCAGAACAGAGGAGGGTGCAGACTGAAGATAGGCAGAGATCTGACAAAGCCTTCTCAATCAAAATGCATCTCACCTTGTAGAGAGATTCTGATGCTTTGACTTATTGTCCCTATAGGTTATTTACCTTAAGTCTTTAAGAACTGCTATATCTTTTTAGATCATCAGAGGTAATAGTTACTGTTAAGATCCCTTCAGAGTGTCCTTTGGTTGAGTTAGATCCCAGACCAACATTTAAAGCTGATATTCTAGGACTGAGGTTGAGAAGGGAGACGTGACTGCTGTGTCCAGAGACACTCCTGAATATATTTCTGTATTGAGGGAAATAAAGAGATAAGTCTGCTTGGTCTTAAACTAATTTGGGGGGAACATTTAGAAAATACCGATACGAACTCCCCAAATATTTAAAAATGCCTCTGAGCTCCATTTAAGTCATTGAGATCTCTATCTCTGTCCTCTTTCTCTCCCTCCCTCTTCTATGGCATCCCTCTCTCCCTTCCTTCTCTTTGTTTACCCATCTGCCTTTCTGAACTATTTTTATCTTATGCATAGGTAATCATAACATTAGCTTTATTCTCTGACATTACACATTATTTCCAACACCATGGGGATGAGGTATACATTATTTAACCCTATTCTTGAATGTTTATTTCATGCCTATGCATTAACTATTACGGACGACACTTCATTTTCTATCCTTCTGGCTAGTGTTTAGAAAAAGCTGAGTAAAGACTACAACATTTAAAACTTGTGTTATAGTTGTCAAAATTGTCAACTCATGTACAAATAGGTTTTATTAATTTTTATTCTGCCTTGTGGAATTTAAGTTTTCCATTATTCTGAAATCTTTTAAAAAATCCTTTCTGTTTGGAGTTTACTAAAACAGAATAGCTTTACTGAACCCTGTTGATATTATGCTTTTTCTTTTCTTCCTTAAATTCTTTTATTGGTACATTTTAGGTATATAATATAATGACATTCATCATTGGAAATTTGCACCTTTACATAATCTCTCTTGGTTCTTATTTTTCTCCCTTTCCCTGCCCTCCTTTCAACCCCTCCATCCCTTCCTAGTTACAAAGACTTTGTTTCCATTTTTCCATTTTCTGATATTAATTCCATTCCCTTCTTTCCTTTCCCCTACCCTTACCCCTCCCACTTCCCCTTACTCTTTGCCCCTTTTGCTTCCTATTTCACAGTATTTATTATACCTTTTAGTCCTTCTTTACAGTCTCAGTTTCTTACGCCAGAGAAACTATTCAGTATTTTTACATGTGTGTCCTACTTATTTCACTTAAGAGTATCACCTCAGTGTGCACTCATTTAGCTATAAATGTCTCTAATTTCTCATTTTTATGGCTGAGTAGTATTCCATTTTATTAAAGAAACCCACATTTTCTTTATTCAGTCTCCAGTTAATGGGCATCTGGGCTGCTTCCAAGTTTTAGCTATTACAAAATGTGCTGCTATGAACATGGGTGCACATACATTACTGTGGTATGATTCTTTTAATTCTTTGGGAAAGATACGAGCAGCAGAATAGCTGGGTCAAATGGGACTTCCAGTCCTAGTTCTTTGAGGTATCTCCATACTGATTTCCACAGTGGTTGTACCAGTCTACACTCCCACCAGCAATGGAGCAGGGTTCCTCTTTCCCCACAGCCCCACCAGCATTTGTTATTGGTTGATTTCATTGATAGCAGCCATTCTTTCTGGCTTGAGATGGAATCTTAGCATTGTTTTCATTTGCATCTCTCGAATGACCAGTGATGTTGAATATTTTTTTCATATATTTATTTGCTATTTCCACTTCTTTGTCTGAGAAATGTCTGTTCATGTCAGATGCCCATTTTCGGATTTGGTCTTTAAATTTGGGAGGTCTGATCTTTTTAAGTTCTTTATAGATTGGAGATAGTAGGCCTTTGTCTGAGGAAGAGCAGGTGAAGATTTTTTTCCCCAGATTGTGGGCTGTCTCTTCACACTGCTGGTGGTTTCTCTTGCTGTGCAGAACCTTTTTAATAAGAAGAGATCCCACTTGTTGATTGTTTGTGCTAGTTGACGGACAACTGAGGTTTTGCTCATAAAATATTTTCCTATACCAATGTCTCCAAGAGTTCTACCTAACTTCTGTTCCAGTCGGTTCAGTGTTTCTATTTTAATATTTAGATCTTTAATCCATTTGGATTTTAGTTTAGTGCATGGTGAGAGATATAGGTCTAGTTTTAATCTTTGGCATGTTGAAGCCCAATTTTTCCAGCACCATTTATTAAAGAGGCTATCTTTCCTCCAGTGAGGGTGTTTGGCTCCTTTATCGAACATGAGATGGCTGAGTGTGTCTGGCATTGTTTCTGCATCTTCTAATCTGTTCTACTGGTCCTCAAGTCTGTTTCTTTGCCAGTACCGTGCTGTTTTTATCACAGTAGCTTTGTAGTATAGTTGCAAGTTGGGGATTGTGATACTCTCTGTCATATCTCTGTTACCTAGAATTGCTTTTGTGATTCTGGGTCTCTTCTTGTTCCAAATGAATTTTTGGATTGTTTTCTCAAGGTCCATAAAGTATGCTGCTAGGGTTTCAATTGGGATTGTATTGAATCTATAGAGCAGTTTTGGAAGTATGGGCATTTTCACTATACTGATTGTTCCTACCCAGGAGCAGGGGATGTCTTTCCATTTTTTGATATCGTCTTCAATCTCTCTTTTCAGAGTCCCATAGTTTTCAGAGAAGAGGTCTTTGATTTCTTTTGTTAGGTTGATTCCTAGGTATTTCAGATTTTTGGATGCTATTGTGAAAGTAATTGTTTGCCCTATTTCTCTCTCAGTGAGTCTGTCATTCGTGTAGAGGAAAGCTATTGATTTTTGTGTATTGACCTTGTATCTAGCTGTTCTATTGAATTTGATTATTAAGTCTAGAAGACTTTTGGTGGAGTTCTTGGGGTCTTCTATATCCGGTATCATGTCATCTGCAAGTAATAACAATTTGACTTCTTCATTTCCTATCTTTATTCCTTTTATTTCTTTCTCTTGTCTAATTGCTATGGTCAATGTTTCTAAAGCTATATTGAACAAGAGTGGTGATATCCTTGTCTTGTTCCTGATTTTAGTGTGAAGGATTTCAGTTTTTGACCACTTAGTATGATACTGACTGTTGGTTTTTCACAGATGGCTTTTATCAGATTGAGGTAGAGACTGTCTATTCCAATTGTTTGTAGGGTTTTTTAAAATCATAAATGCATGTTGGATTTTGTCAAATGCTTTTTCTGCATCTATGGAGATAATCATAATGGTTTTTGTCCTTGGCTCTATTGATATAGTGACTGATTTGCATATATTGAAACATCCCTGCATCCCTGGGATGAATCCCACTTAGTCAGGGTATATGATCTTCTTGATGATCTTCTGCATTCTATTTGCCAGTATCTTAGTAAGGATTTTTGCATCTATGTTCATTAGTGAGATTGGCCTATAGTTCTCCTTTTCGGTTGGGTCTTTCTCTGCTTTGGGGATCAAAGTGATGCTTGCTTCCAGGAATGAATTTGGGGGTATTGCTTCCCTTTCAATTTCATTGAAGAGTTTAAACAGCTGTGGCAGTAGTTCCTCTCTAAATGTCTTGTAGAATTCAGCAGTGAAACCGTCAGGACCTGGGCTTTTCTTAGTTGGTAAGTTCTTATTTATGTTTTCAATTTCATTGGTTGATATTGGGTTGTTTAGAATTTTTAGGTCTTCTTTGTTCAAGTTTGCTAATTCATATGTATCTAGGAATCTGTGCATTTCTTCTGTGTTTTCCATCTTATTGGCGTATAGGTTCTGGAAGTAGGTATTGATGATCCTCTGGATTTCTGCTGAGTCTGTTGTAATTTCACCCTTTTCATTCCTAATTGCATGGATTTGGGTCTTTTCATTCCTTTTTCTGATAAGGTTGGCTAAGGGTTTGTCACTTTTGTTTATTCTTTTGAAGAACCAACTCTTGGCTTCATTAATTTTTTGTATCATTCTCTTAGCCTCCATTGAATTGATTTCTGCTCTCATCTTTATAATTTTCTCCCAAGTATGAGCTTTGGATTTGTCCTGCTCTTCTTTTTCTAGAAGCTTGAAGTTCAGCATTAGGTTGTTTAATTGGGCTTGCTCTGTTTTCCTAATATGCGTATTCACTGCTATGAACTTCCCTCATAAGACTGCTTTCATTGTGTCCCACAGATTCCAATATGTTGTATTGTCATTGTCATTTAATTAAAGGAACTCTTTGATTTTTTCTTTAATTTCTTCTGTGACCCATTAGTTATTCAGATGTGTGTTGTTCAATTTCCACATGTTTAGGAAATTTTCCCAGTTTCTTTTGCTATGAATTTCCAATTTCATCACACTATAGTCTGATAATATACAGGGGATAACTTCAATTCCTTTGCACTTACTTAAACATGTTCTATGAGAGAGTATGTGGTCTATTTTGGAGAATGGCCTGTGTGCAGCTGGAAAGAACTTATATATTCTGATATTGTTGGGTGGAACACTATAAACATCTGTTAAGTTCATTTGTTCAATAGTTCGATTGAGTTCTGTATTTCATTACTTATTTTTTGTCTAGTTGATCTATCTATTTGTGACAATGGGGTATTGAGGTCCCCCACTACTATTGTATTAGTGCATAAATAACTTTTCATGTCCATTAGTATTGTTTTATCTAGTTGAGTGGACTAGTGTTTGGTGTATAGATATTTATGATTTTCATCACTTCCTGTTGGATTATTCCCTTTACAAGGACATAGTGTCCTTCTTCGTCTCTCTTAATCAACGTTGGTTTGAAATCTACTTGATCTGCAGAGAGGATAGCTATTCCTGCTTTTTTTGGGTTCCCATCTGATGGAGTATTGATTTCCACTCTTTAACTTTCAGTCTATGAGTTTCCTTTTGAATGAAGTGTGTTTCTTGTATGCAGCATATTGTTGGATTTTGCTTCTTGACCCATTCTGCCAATCTATTTCTTTTGATTGGTGAATTGAGACCATTAACATTGATGATTGTAACTGATATGTGTTGACTTATCATTGTCATGACTTTTTCTTTTTGCTGGATTCTCCCCCTTTACATTTAATTTCTTGTCACACCCTATGGGTTCATTCTGCTGTGCTTCCTGGGGTTGTGATCCTCATTGTCTGTTCCTAAGATATTGTCTAAAATTTTTTGGAGTGCTCATTTGGTATTCATGAAGTTCCTAAAGTACTCTATGTCATGAAAGTATCTTATCTCTCCATCAATTTTGAAGGATAGTTTTGCAGGGTACATCAATCTGGGTTGGAAGCTATTTTCCTTTAGGGCTTGGAATACATCACTCCAAACTCTTCTTGCCTTGAGGGTTTGTATTGAGAAGTCTACTGTGATTCTGATGGGTTTTCCTTTGTATGTGATTTGTTTCTTTTCTCCAACTGCTTGTAGAACTTTATTCTTCTGTTGGGTTTCTGGAATCTTAACAATTATATGCCCATGTGTAGATTTTTTTTGATCAAGGCTATTTAGAGTCCTATATGGCTCACTTATATGTATGTCAAGTTCTTTTCCCCTTCTTGGAAAGTTTTATGCCATTACTTCTGTGAACAGTTTTTTATGTCATCTGCATGCTCTCCTGTTTCTCTGTTGACTCCAATCAGTCTTATGTTATTCTTCTTTGCATCTTCTAGCAGCTGCTGGATTGGCTTCTCATGGTCGCTTATAATTTTGAGGCAATTTTTCTTTTTCCTTTTCACTAATTGCAATCTTATCTTCTATATCTGAAATTCTGTCCTCACATTGGGTCATTTTGCTGTGTAGACTTTCAATGGAGTTTTTCATGTCCTGGAAATCTGTTTACATCTGTTTTATGGATTCCATTTGTTTCCTATGATGGAATCCTAGGCTCCTCAGCTCTTCTCTAGATTTGTTAATCATGTCTTTCACTATGAGCAAAGTCTCTGCTGTTATGTGGAAAATTATTTCTAATTTCATTTTTTCCAGGTCCTCTTTTTTGCCAGTTCAGGGAGTCCAGGTGGTTGAGTATCAGAGTGTTCCATCTCATTTCCCTTTGGGGTTCCTGTAGGTGATGTGGAAGTTTGGTTTTGAGACTTGTTTACATTTCTTCTCCTTTCCACGGAGGTGTGGTGTTGTTGGTGCCCACATGGCTCACCTCCTCTGAGCTGGGAGTGTGTGGACCAGCAGCCCAGAAGCCCCTTCCTCTGGGCTGGGTGCAGTGGAACCAATATTATGCTTTTTCAAAAAGTAAAGCATTTCAAGTACCAGGAGAACAATAAATAAATTTGAAAATCTGATTTTTGGTGAAACAAAGACAACTAAACACAGATGCTGAAATATTTGAAAGGGCTGCTGAAAGCAGACATGGTCCATTGTCAGAAGATAGATGGAAGGTAAGAAAAAAGTACCAAAAGGAGTGGCTAATGGGACTACAAATTTTAGAATTAACAAAAAGCTAAGTTTTCCTAAATGAGATTGGCCATAGTGGGAACGTGAGTATGCACTGCTGGCTGCTGCTGCCTTTGCCTGTCCACTTGTCCCTGAGAGTCAGAGCAGGCAGGGCTGTTTGAAGATTGCATGGACATGGCTTATTTGCTGGAAGAAGTTTACCTCTGTAGCTTTAGAGAAGAAAAAGTGGTATGGTGATCAATTTCAGGGAAATCAGCTTCCCATGGATCAAATATAAAAATTAATATAAATTTGTTCTCATGGATGATGCTGAAATGCAAGAGCTTGAGAATGAATGGAAAAGAAACCCAAGCAGATCAAGGAAGTTGCAGAAAAATCAAACCTAACACAGAAATGCTGGTAAAGTCAGAATGTACACAATGTGCCTTGCTCAAACCACAGTGCTGGAAGTGGAAACAGAAGTGAGAAACCTGAGTAAAATGGCATGAAAATAGATAGTCACAACAGGTTGGAGGAGATCATACAGCCAGAGAAGCCTGCAAGGGAAGAATCGGACACATACACTTAATTGGAAGTCCTGAAGAAGAAAATGGAAAAGTGGAACAGGATTAATACTTAAGTTTTGATTCAAAATATCATAAAATAAGAGGATATGCATTTACATATTGAAGTAGCATTCTGTGTCTCAGGGAAAACTGACCCATCTCAGAAGCATAGAATATTTACTGGGTTTCAAAAGTGCTTTAAACAGCTCACTCTGGCCCACTTCCTATAAGATTATTTAGGATATGGGCTGGGGATTTAGCTCAGTGGTGCTGCCAACTGCCTCGCAAGCACAAGGTCCTGAGTTCGATCCCTGATATCAAAGGAAAATAAAAGATTATTTAGGATGGGAGAAATAAGTCATCTCCATTAGAAGATAAAGAAGCAATCAAATATGTTATCAAGCAGGGGCTGGAGAAGGAGCTCAGTGGCAGAGTGCTGGCCTAGGGTGCTCAAGGTCTTGGGTTGGATCCTCAGAACTACAAAAAAAAGCTTTTGAAGTGAGGCATTGTACTTAGAAATTTTATAGTCAATGAAACTCTTGTGTTTATTATAAAAAAGATAGTGTCTAGCACAGAAATGTTCAGACAATGTCAATCCTGAGGAAAATCTATAGCAAAAGTACTGGGAGTTATAATTGAATCAATTTATTTGTAGAACTAACATGAACATGAACATGGAAATTAATTACATAAAAGGAAAACGTAAGGGAGATAGTCATACAATGTAGAAATGGTATAAATAAAATCTATCAATGCAAAAGAATAAAGAAAGCATTAGTAAATGGAATCTAACAATATGCCCTAAACATAGTATACTATGATCAGATGGTGTTTATTCCAGAAATTCAAGGGCAATTCAATGTTAGAATGGCTAATACTACATATCATATTAATAGCTTTGTGGAGAAAAACCATATGATTATCTTTAGAGGTACTAAAAGGTTATTTTACAAAATTAAATAGCTTTCTTTTCTTCCCAAGTACTTAATCATTTAAATATTCAAACATAAATTTGGAAGCATTTTATAATGAACCTTCGTATATCCACTACCTACTATTAAATTTTACTCTACTTTCTTCATCATGTATCTATCCATTTTTCTATCCTTGATCCACATTCATCCAACTTATTTTTTTATATACTTCAAAGTAAATTGCAGACAACAGGATAATGGTCCAGAAGTACCTTAGTACAATATTCATTCTATTTGTTTGTTTGTTTGTTTTTTAGTGCTGGGGTTTAAACCCAGGGGCTTGGACATGCAAGGCAAGTGTTCTACCACTATGCTACATCCTCAGCTCATAATACTCATTCTTGATAGGAACCATTAATGAAGAAGCACAGATGAATACTTCTTTTGCAGGATAAAAATACAGCTGTCTGCTGTAGTTTAGATCTGAAATGTGCCCCATGTGTGAAAGGATTTATCCTGAGCTTGATGCCATTGGAAGGTTGTGGAAATTTTAAGAAATAGGGCTTACTGGGAGTTTTTAGGCCACTTGAGGGCTGTGGATTTGAAGGGGATTGTGGGACTCTACTCCCAGTCTCTTTCCTTTTTTGCACTTCCTGGCCATGAAGGAAGTGGCATTGCTTCTGCTGTTATGTGCTGGCCTGAAGCATCAGAACTAATTAGTCATGGGCTAGAACACCCAAGACTGTGAGCCAGAACAAAACTTTATACTCTATAAATTTGTTTCTCTCAGGCATTTATTACAGTGACAGAAAGTTGATTATGACACTTTCTCAACAAGAAACCAACCCTTTGCTTCAGGGGAAAACATGAACAGTATTCCTTGTAAAGTCAGAGGTGAGATACGAGTTACCACATATTTCTCTACAAATAAGAAAAGAAAAAATAAGAGATATATAAGGTAGAAAGAAGAAAGGGAAATTATTGTTATTTGCAGATGATAACACAATGTACCAGGGAAACTCAAAAGAATTGCTGGAAAATCATCCTAAAGAACAACAGAATTTGATAATGAGATAAAAATTAATATAGGACAGTTAGTTGCTTTTGTATTTATTCAGAGAAACTACTTACAATCTGTTATAAATAAAATAACTGCAACTGTTAAAGTAAAATACTTGATACCTACTATTGGATTACAATAAGTATATGAACAATTTTATTTTTTGAAATGAAACATATTGACAGTACATTTCATGCAAAAAAATTATAAAAGAAGATATTTAGGAACTTCTGAAGAGAAAAGACTAATACTGGTTGACCAGATAAGTAAAAATATTTTTTAAACCCTTATGATTAAAATAAGAAGGTGATTTTCAGCAAACAATAGAACAGTGAGCCAGGCAAAGATATTCAGAAGGAAAGAAAAAACATCCAACATTCACTGCTGAACGAAAGTGGCATCTCATTTTAGTTGAGAAAATATGAATTGTTGAATGACTAGTTTTGAGACTATAGGCTACTCCCTGGAGTCAGAGCTCATGCCTACCCAAGACAAATCTCTTTGAGAATCTGAGATTTATTTGCTTAAAACAAAACAAAACAAAATTATTAGAGGAGACCATAGAAGAATTATTATATATCTTTAGATTTAGAAAGACTTTGTTATGACATAAACTTCAGAAGTCCCAGAAGAGACTGATCCTTCAACCCCATGAAACAAAAGAACTTCTGCACGGATGAGATTTATCCTAAGTAAAGCCAAAAGGAGAATGGGCAGATTGGCATCTCACATTACAGACCAGCATTTCCTTCCCTCCTCATGCGTAAAGAGTTCTACAAGAAAACAAAGCCACAACAACTGCCAATAAAATGGGCAAATATGGTGACAGAACTTTGTAAACTAAACTTTATCATAGGTATATAAGTAAAAGAAAAACCATAGTATATACAGGATTGGAAATGATTTGTAGTTTCAGGCCTCCCCTAGGGGTCTTGGAAACTATCCCTGTGGTTAAGGAGGGACTACAGTACTCTGATTTGGTTTTCTTGCTCTGTAAATCTTTGAATATGGTTTCCTAGTTTTCCAAACGATTTTTATTTACCTTACTCATGTGTTTGGGAAGGGACAGGTAATGATGCTTGCAGGGCAGAGGAGAGAGGGGAAGAGAGACATGGAGGACCTGTGTCCCCACCCTGCTAGGTTCCTTTGCAAGGGCATAGAGATTAGCAGAGCTGTTCTCAAAGTGCATTTTGGGAGGATTTGGGCATAAGCATCATCTCCCTGGATGAAGTGATAAAGGGTGGAGGAATTTCGGAGGAAGCCATTCTCCCATCCCAGTGTAATCCAGTCCTGAGCTGAGCCAGCTGGAGGGCTGGAGGCTGCAGTTGCTGAGTGTTGACAGCCAGAGCTGAGAGAGAAAATCAGGGGGCTGTTGCATGAAGCAGCAGCAGATGACATGGAGGGGCCATGTCTAAGGTGTCATTCGGGGGCTCCCAGAGCTAACTGCAGACACAAAAGAAGCTTCTCACTGCAAGTGGTGCCATGGGTGTGGAGGTGCTGGTGGTGTCAGGATGCAGGGGAACTTGGAGCCCTCTAAATTTGGGCATAAAAATGAATCTGTTCCACGTCAACATGCAGTGACCAGACCAGCTTTGTGATATTAGTTCACATAGGTAGAAATAATTCTTAATCGAAATATAATTTCAGCTCTATCCACAGACCAGAGGTATTTTTGAGACAAAATTGTCCTCTCAAAAAAGAATCTCCTAAATTAGACAGTCCTGTGGGATCGACCAGTTCTCAGCTTGCGCGGGGCACTTGTAGTTGCCTGCAGTGCTTTGACTTCTCAACTAGCCTGCTGGCAGGGTACCTCTGGCTCCCCTCTGCCTGGAGTCCCCACTCCACCCATCCCTCAACCCAGAAAATTCCTACTCATGCTTTAGGACTAAGGCTAGTTCCTTTGAAAAACACGTCTTTCCCTTTCATGTACACATATGGAATTTTAATTTCTTCTCTGTGCTCCTCAAACAGGCTCTTTCTACTTTGGTGCAGCAGTTATTGGGTAGCATCACACATCTTGGTGCAAAGCTGTCTCCTTTGTGGGCTTCTGGTGGTCAACGTCAGGTGGTACCAGGTGTTGTTCCTAGCCTGGCATGCGCTGTTAGGTACATAGTTGCAGTATGGTATGAAGTGTGCTCACAAATGGTTGATGCTTTCTCTATAGGATCCAGTGATAGTGACACTGGCCTCCAGAGGAAAGTGGAAAACTCTTTTCCCTGTTTGTGTCTTGACCCTCTCTTCTACACAGGCCTCATCCCAAAAGCCGGTGTGCTAAAATGGGTGGGTGGAGACTAATTGGTCTTGGTTCTGGGCTTTGAGTTAGTTCTCTTTGTGTCACTTCCTTTCCCTTCCCTTCCTCCCTTCCCCTTCCCTTCCTCCCTTCCTCCTTATCTTCCTCTTGTTCCTCTTCCTCCACTTATTCCTTCTTCTCTTCTCCTTCGTCTGTCTCTGTCTGTTGATCTCTCTGCCTCCTCCAACCTCATGGCTTCCATAAGCCTTGTGTGGTGAGGAGACCTAGCTGCTCTCCTGGGTAACTGCCTTGCTCCATGGAAGTCTGGGTTAGGTGGCACAGAACAGCTCTTGTGTCAGCTTGGGGAGGCCACCTCTATTTCTGAGATCTGCCTTAGAGGTGACATTTCCATGGTGAGAGGGAGTGGGCCAAGGAGGACAAAGACCTAAGAAAAAAGACAAAAGAAACCTTCCCAGATCAGGCCCAGGCTCACAGAGGATCATGGTGAGTTTTAGTTAAGGTGGATCTCCCAACAAGACTGGAAGGGCTGGAATAATGCTCAACTCCTGTCACTTCCTATCGGGTGGCTGGGTTGAGGTCTTAATCTTCCTATGCCTTCATTTTCTCATCTATAAAAAGGATGCCACTCACCTAAAGATAAGGTAATGAAGATTTTATTAGTTAACTATGAAAGTGTGATGTCTGGTTAGAAGCTTTATAGATAGGAAAGATTCAACAGTGCATTAGTTAGGGTGCTCTACAGAACAAAATCCATAGAAAAGATATGTGTAATTATGCAAGGGGATTTATTAACTGGGCTCATATGATCAGAGGCAGGAGAGCCCACTGGGACCCTCTGTGCATCAGAGAGCCAGGGAGTCCAGTAGCTGCTCAGCTTAAGCAGATGGAAGCTGCAGAGCAAGATGGATCAAGGATACAGCATGGGTCCAAGTTGAAAGGCCTGGAAGCACCCTGGAGAGTTGTCAGTGTGAATCTGTGTCGGAAGGCTGAAGAAAATGGAGACCAATATCCAAAGGCCATGGCCAAGATGAGCTCTCCCAGAATAGGAGCACTTCCTTCTTTCCCTTCTTATTCTGTCCAGACTATGAGAAGCTATTGGTTGGAAGCCATTTACATCCTCACTTTTCACTTCCAGCCCAGAGTCCCCCATTTATTCTGGGTGGGGGATGTCTGGTCTACAGGGAGTGCTCACCTCTCTAGGCTGCTCACTAGGGTCCAGGTCCTCCAGGATAGCAGAAAGCTGATTGGGCCGCTCCACTTGGGCTCTGCCTGGGAAAGCACTTTCGTTTGATTCTCTGTCTAGGGTTCACCTTCTAAATACAGCAGAACTTTCTTATCTTGGGACTCCTTACAATTGGAGGCTAGAGTTTTTGATTAGGTTGTAACCTGGCTCCTGTCTGGTCATGAGACATTTGGTGTGTTAAGGATATTATTGCTCTCCTTAACTGACAAGGGAATCCACTTCCAGCTGCCAGGAGTTGAGGCTGCTCCCTTCTCTTCCCTCTTTCCACCAGCTGAATATGACTGCTTCACAGGGATCCTCCCATTCTTTTCCCTTTACTCCCACTCTCCCATTCATTCTTCTGTGGATTGTCCAATGATTATTAACCCTAAGAAAGGGCAGTGATTCTAGCTGTGTGTTAAGATCAGAGAGGGGAAGGGGACATACTGTTTTTCATTTGTGAGAAGAGAGTAAGAATGTAGTCTGTTATTTGGCTGCACATTGTTTTTGAGGGGAAATCCTTGAAAAATAAGAGTGAAACCTTAGGAAAGGGGATTATTTGCATTTTCAGAAAAAAATGCAATGGGTTTTTCTTGGTTGGGGTACCTATAAGCACAGGTGGCCCACAGCACTTGGATACTTAATTAGCTGCAGCTTCTACAACAAAGACTTTAAGTTCAGAAGGAGAACACAAGAAACCTATCTTTGCTTCTTTCAGACCTCTCGTCCCTCTATCAATGCTTAGGAGAGCCTCACTCTCAACCTGGAGCCCCAGTATTAGAAATGGAGCTAACCGAATACTTGGAATATATAATTCTGAGTGTGAAAAATATGGCCAACTGTGTTCCCATATGTATGAGAGGTGATTGGAAGCCATGGTGAATGTTTAAAAACACATTACAGTAAAAGACTCATTGCCACGGGTACACCCTCAAAGTCCATCCCCTCACTTCAAACATGCTCTCCCATGGTTCTTGCAACTTCTGAAGCAGTTCTGGAAGTCCTCTTTTGTGGGAGTCCCTTGTTGTGCTCTCATGAGTGCCTCAATGTCCTGAATTGATTCAAAACCTTTATCTTTCATAGTCATTTTGGCTTGGGGGAAGAGTCAGATGGTGCCAGATGCAGTGAGTAAAGGGGATGAGACATACTGTAATGTTTTTATTTGGCAGAAATTGCTGTAAACATTTTGAATTGATTCAGGGCATTGAAGCAGCCAGGAAAAGACACTTGCAAAAGAGGACTTCTAGTACTGCATCAGACAGTGACAAGAGTGAGGAGATAAGTGTGTTCAAAGTGAGGGGGGATATTTTAAGGAGGATTCATGGCAATGTGTCCTTACTGTAATAAATATTTTACTTAAACATTCATTGTATATATTTTGATCACCCTCATTTTGAGATGACATATGGCATGGGAAAATTAATAAATGATGTGATTTTTACCTAAAAATATGCTTCAAATATGTTAACAAGATAAGACAAGCACCCAGAGAGAATGCTAAGGAAAGAAAGGAACTCCTAGATTAGTGGCAGTGAACTTAGGGTACTCGTGTTGCAGTGGGCTGTTTGTTATCAATGAAAGCTCTAAAAGATTCACCTTCACTGACTTAGATGTTTGGTTATCACAAAAGAGAATTCTAAATCTGCTCACTTTTCTGGGTCTATCAATAAGACCCATTGATGATCATCAGTAAGAGGAACTTTGAAAACTGAAGGCCAGTGTAGGTGTTGCAGTTTCTATTGCCTGGGGAACCCCATTACAGAGGAGGTGAGGGACAGGCCTGCTCCTGAAGCCCAGGCAGAGAAAGGAAGAGGAAAAGGCCTTATGGTATAGGTGGCAGTAAAGTGGTTGCTAGAGGCAGCCGTGTGTGATCAGGAGAGATATGGGCTCTCTGTACATCCAGCCTCTGAGATCGGCATTCATAGCTTCATTTTACAGGTATAGACCCTAGGGATAAGGTGCACAGTCTGTCAAAAGATGCGGTTAGTGCTTGCATGTTGGTAATCCCAGCACTGTGGAAGACTGAAGCGGAAGGAGCACAGGTTTAAGCTCAGCATGGGCAACTTAGTGACTTGGTGAGACTGTGTGGAGATAATAAAATACAATAAAATACAATAAAATAAAAGAGGGCTGAGGCGGTAACAGTGTGAAGGCTCTGGGATCAATTTTCCCCCTACCCCAGCCAAGATGTACTTAGTGACAAATCAGGTCAATTGCTCTTTCCCTGTCGCTGATCAGAACAAAATTTGAACTTTCAAGGTCGAAGTCTCGGACAAGGCCAATTAGCTCCAGGCCTCAAATTTGTCTCCTGAAACATACGTAGTTTGCCTCCTTCAGTGAAGGGTCAGCAACAGGAAGGGCAGAAAAGGCCTGAGGTTGTGGCTTAGGGGTAGGTTGGGGAGGTCTGGGGTCCAGCAGACCAGACTGATGATTGGTGAACTGCGTGCCTGATTTTCAGCCTTATTGCTGAAACGATTTTAGAGAAAAAAAAGGACCCAAACAGCAAGATAAATTAAATTAAAACAAGTGAAGAAATAAACCAAATGGAAGGTAGAAATAGGAGAGAAAGATGAATCCAGAAGTGAGGCTCTTGCATAAAACGCATAACGTAATTTCCTGGGCATTTGCTAGGGATGGACCAGACATTTGGCTCTGCACCATGTGAGCAGGAAACAAACTCAGTTATAAAATCTGCAATATCCATAAAGGACAGAAAGGACCCTGGGATGGCAGCACTGGATAACTGGATCCAGAGGGTCTTAGTCCCTCAAAACCAAAGAATCCCTGGGAACAAATTTGCTTCATCTCAGTGGTAGCTTCTCTGTCTTCTGAGCTCACCCTTGGAGCTGAAAAGTAATCAATCCAGCCTGTTGCCCTAATAAAGCCTTTTCTTGTTGCCTATCAAGGGGTTGGGTTGGAGCTGTATTGGGGCCACAGAGCCAGTAAACCTGAGCTGAAGCAGAAGAGCCACATACACCAAGGACAGCCTGCCTGGTTCTTCTGAGCTGGAGAGAGGCAGTTGGCCAGGTCGGCTGGAGGATCCCAGGCCATTCCCACTAGGGCCCTTGGGGGCCAGCTGTGCCTGCAGTCCTGTGAGTGAGTATTCCAGGCTCTTCTTGCGGAAACTGCCCCAAACCAGAAGGCCCAGAGCCAAGGGGTGGCTGCTCTGCAACACCCATTCCTGGACAGTTAGTTGCCTGCAGAGCTGCACTGCAGGAGAGGAACATTTGCCAAGGAGCCAGGGCCAGAGCAAATGAGGGCCCCACCCAGAAGCTAAGGCAAACACATCAGGAGCAATTTAGGATCTGCACCTGCAAAACATGAAGTGTTCGGTTGAAAGTGTTTTGTGATCAGAAAAAGATGACTTAACTGCCTGCCTTTAATTTCATCTTGGAAGCTCTGTGGATGCAATGCTAGGATTTGAGGTAGAGAGTAGAGGGGAGGATTTTATTCTGTTCTCTCCACTCTTTTCTTTTTATTCACTCTCCTCCAGTTTGTAAACACACACACACACACATACACACACACACATACACACACACACACAGAGAGAGAGCCTTTGGTGGCTTAAGTGGAAATAGAGACCTCTGGAAGCCACTGAGGTTGGAAGCATTCATAGGGATCACCACAAAGAAGTTCCTGCTGCATTGGAGGGACCCACTGGAAGCTGCCTGCATATCCTCCTAAAGAGCTGTCACTTCTCATTTCTCACCAGCAGAGGCAGCTTCCCCTCCTCCATGGCCCAAAGCACTCAGCCCCTGACACAGGGGTTGGGTTTCACCAGATCTGAGTCATTCCTCACAAGGCTGCATTCACTGACAGGTCCCTAAAGCCTTGGACAGGATGAGGCTGCAGGTCTGGGAGTGAAATGCAGATACCAAAGCACCAAGGCTGGAAGCTGCTGACTATGTGGTGGGGTAGTGGGCAGGAGAGACCCAAAAAGGGCTGGGTTCTGGAATACTCCTTCTGTGCTTCAGAGCCTACAGGGCCGTGTTATCCCTGCCACAGACGGGTGGTTTTTAAATTCAGATCTTCAGCCATACATAGGGAAGGAAGTGGGTGTGTGCTCAGAGCACCCCCCCCCCCCCCCGGTCACATCCAGGTAGCCAGATCCTATATTTTGGTGCAATATGTACTGTATGTCCCTAGTGGAATACACCTTCAGCAAAAGCACAAACTGAAGATTTGGGGCAAGAGTTTATTTCCACTTAGCAGCAACCTCACAGGATCTGTCATATTTAACTGTGACCTACGAAGCTCTGGCATTTTTTCTCGCCTCCAGATGCAGTTCCTTCTGCCTGAACAATCCTCTTTCCCATTTGGCTGATTCAAATTCATTCTCCAGGGTTTGATTTAAATATCTGCTTTCTCAAGAGGGATTTTCTAATGGTTCTACTATCAATTGCCCGACCCTTCTCCTGGTTCCTTTGGCACCCTCTACCCTGCTGTCCCTTGTCATTATTTATTTAGTCATTCCTAAATTCTCTGATGGCAGGTAACACATTTATATTGTCCTACTATGTTTCTACAATCTAATAGAGGACTAAACTAATAATAGGTACTTCCTACATATTTCCTGAATAAATGAGGGAATGGATTAAATGCAATAGGTTCATATCAGCCTCTGGCAATAATGGTATACAAATGTATAGGGTAATAGAGATCTACTATCATCTATCAAGAGATTAAGATTTATTTGAAAGAATTGGCTTACATGTGATTGTAAGGGCTGGCAAATCTGAAATCTACAGGACTGGACCACAGGCTGGAGACCCTAGGGAAGAGCTGATGTCCAAGGTCAAGACTGAACGCAGTTTGCAATGGAATTCCATGTTCCTTCGGGGGCAGGGGGGATCATTGACTGATTTGATGAGGCTCACCCATAGTGTGCAGGTTCATCTACTTTATTCAAAATCTACTAATTTAAAATGTAGCTCCTTCTAAAAAACACTTCCTAGCAACATCTAGACAGGTGTTTGACCCACCAGTCATAAACTTCATATGAACATTTCATCAGTGACAGACTGTGTGTGTGGTGCTGGTATAGTAGGATTATACAGGCTAGTGGGATTGATGTTATCTTAGCCTGGGTGCATACATGCTATGATGTGGCATGTGCACCTGATGAAATTGCCTAACAACACACCTCAGGACATATCCTCATCTTTATCTGATGCTCAGTTGTGTCTGGGAACTGTAGTCCAGGAAACCTGATACATAAAGAATTCTCCATCACAGAAGAGGGTCTAGGTGAGTTACTTAAGGTCACCCATCCTCTGTGCCCTTCACCTTGGCGGGATAATGTGAGGCCCACCTTGCAGACTTGTGGTGAGGGTTTAGAGCAGACCATGTCTAACAAGCAGCCATGAGTGCCCAGCTCATGGCAGACCACAGTCTTGCCCTCTTTGCTCTGTCTTATTCCAATGATGCTGATGCCCAAAAGGAAAGCCCACACAACAGCAGTGATTCTGAGTGCAGGACTTCTGCTCCTACTCCATCTGTCTCACTTAGGGGATTTCCTTGAAGGATGAGGCCCTATTTTCTGTTCCTAGAGGCTGGCTGTGTGTGGGTCCTTCATGGTATTACTATACCTGTGGACAAGGTGTACAGGGAATGTGAGTTTGCTGAGGTCACAGTCACATATGGGCTCCTGAGAGGGAGGAGGGGAAAGCTCACACTGGATTTGAACTCTGTGCTGCTGGAGTTTTTCAGGACTCTGGTTCCACACAAGATCTGGAATCACAGATGTCCAGGAAACAAGATTTTATTCCTATCAAGCACCCACGGGGCTTCCTCTTTGTCCACAGACATTACGAGCATGTGTGTGGATGTGCCTCTGTGTGTTTGGCCTTGGTTCTAACTTCCTTGAAATGGAGATAATTTTGTGTGATAAAAAAATGCTTATTTCTTTGATAAATGCAAGACCCATGGACCTCCTTCTATTTTAAGTAATATTAGCTTTTTTTTTCTTTTGTTTTTGTAAAAAAGGAATTAAAAATATTGCCCATCCTGTGTGTGGCCTGAACACAACCTTCAAAACATCTTAAAGGTTATCCATCAAGGTTTTCAGGAGGAAATATACTGTTCTTAATTATTCTTATCTTATTATTATATATGCTCTGTGGATTTACTTTTTAACCTATAATCTTATGCCAAAAGAGGCCCTTTTAAGGTTTATTTCTATTTGTAGACTGAAACAGAAACAAAATATACGGGACTGTGTTTACTATTTTAAATTCTGCTCTCTATTACTTTTCCTTTCAACTTGAAAAGAACTTTTGTGTTGTACGGCAGTGTCTGGCCTGGGGTCATTGGCTCTCCTTACAAGGCGGGTGGGGACAGCCCAAGAGAGCTCCTGGCCAGCAGTGGCCATATATTTCTTCCATAATCCTGTGTGCGTGGGAGAAGTATCAGGCAAAGGTATAAATAAAATGTTCTGACTCCACATATGGTATTTTGGGTTTACAAATCCTTCATAAACTTTTTCTGTCCCTATCAGCAGTTTTATTCATTATGGGACATCCAGCAAGTCTCCTTTTGGGATTATCTGAGGAGCAGAGAAGACTTCCTGTACAAGAAGCATGCTTGGTGTGTGATTTTTGTGTAAAGATGGAGTGCCTGGGAGAGAATGAGCCCGTACAGCCCACTGCAGTTTTTCGGTGGGGTTTCCTCCTCACTTGGCTTTCAGGTTCTCAATACACAGATCCTGCGGTAGTGTGGACTTCATGACAGGAAAGTGCTTTTCACTTTCCTGCAGGGTACCTGGGTCATGTCTATGGGCTGGTTGACATGCTGCTCCTTCCTGTCTGCATTCAGCTTGTATTTTCACTGACTTGAGGGTCCAGAGGAGGAAATCAAGGCCAAATGATATAACTTCCAAAGTTTAAAACTGAAATATTTTCACTGTACTTTTGTAACTTGAAATCATGTGCATTTTTCCATCTCTGTGTGAGAGTGGCCTCTGGCTTGGTTGTGGAAAAAGGACTAAATAGCCAATGGATGGGTTTGTCTCAGGAGGCTGAGCATTTAGACACCTCTCACTGGGTGGCTTCACTCAGAAGGATAAAGAGAAAGATCCCACACTGACGGGGTAGCATAGGATGCTATCAATGTACCTAATGTAACTCAGAGCCCTGGTCCCACACCTCTACTGTGCAAGTTCCGTGTTCCACACCTGGAATTGCCTGTAGAGGGATGCACTGGATAAAGGGAGAGGGCAAGTGCCAGGATAGAGGATGCCACATTATTTTCTTGTCTACTTCTACCTCTAGTCTTCATCAGACCATCCTGATTGTACCTGCTAATGGCCATTCAGATCTATCAATTGCAGTACAGTAGCACTTCCTCGAGTCAGCCATTGTCAGAACTATTTATGTAGCTTTTTATTGGCATCCTCAACTGCAGTCAAGCCTGTGAACCGGCAGAAAAGCACCCACTCATAGGCAATCAATGCACCAGCTCCCGCTATCACCTGTCTGCTGCACAGGTCCCTTCCAGGAGCTGGGAGGAACCATTGCAATATGTTCCCATGATTGTGTATTCTTGAAAAATGTATTAAAAATGAGATATATTTAGCCACTGTTGGTTAGAACTTTCTTCTTTCTGTGTTAACTTCCCCTCTGTGTTCCTAGTGTCGTGGTGGTTGTATTGTCACGAGCGCTTTGGCTCCAGCTAAAGGGAAGTTGGCTTGAGGATGAGTTTGGTTTGGGTTAACTGGGGGATATTTCTGTGGTTGATAGTCATTTCCAAGTGCAATTCACTTACTGCTAGCCATTCAGGGGTAGGAATGGCTTCTAGGAACACTCCCACCAGCCCTGTACTTAGACACCCAGCCCTGTGACAGGAAGGAGAGGGCGCGACGTGATGTCAATGTGTCCTATAGCATCTGACACCAGATATCCTTGCAGGGTCAAGGAATGCAAAGTTGAAAGTGCACAAAGCAGGTAGCTGGTTAGTGGGAAATTCTTCCAAAGCTAGATATATGAAACCGTGGGCAGAAGACAATTGGTCTGAGGAGAAGTCTCTCCTTTCAGGAATATCATTTGGCATTGTATGCATAAAATCACAAAGCCATTGAATGTCTTCTTTTCTTTTGATGAGAATTCCTCAAAATGGTTATTAGAATTCCCATGTTTTAATCTCTTCATGTGGTATTTGTTCTAAAATTGTATTTTGTTGAGGTTTATTTTCTTTTTCTCAATAACTGTTCATAAAAATAAATGATAGTAAGAAATAGGAAGATAGACCTAATGGGAAGGGGACCAGAGATGGAAGAAGCAGAAAGGGAGGGCAGAAGAAGGGGATGAAAAAAGCATAAGATGTGTTATGTCCATGTACCAAATCCCCGGTGAATGTAATCAACACAGGCTGCAAACATGTACAAGTAAACATTAACAAATAATTGTTCACCTTTGCATCTATTTGCATATTCTTAGCTTTGAGTTCCTTTTGTTTAAAGAGAACTCCCCAAATTGTGTAATCTTCAGACCTCAAACTATTTGCATGAGTCAGAGACAGTTACCCACACTGTAGTCTAGCTGGTCTTTTGAAAGCAGAGTGTAGAAGGTGACCATGCTTTGCTTTGAACCGTTTGATGACTTTTTCCCCCTCATGGACTGTCACTTGCTCCTCCTCCCCGTCCTGTCTGATGCACAGAGATTGCTCAGCCAGGAGCACCTGGAACGCATGGCCTCTTCATTTGCCCCATTGCTTTGCCCATGGGTTTCTTTCTCATCCCAACGACTACTTCAATATCTGTTTGGTTGTTTGATAAACTTCCATTTGTCCTTCAAAATATAGGAAGGTAGAAAATCATGCAGGTGAGGTGGAAACCACCTGGGACTAGCGTTGGCACAGCGTGGTATGAAGGGATTGATGTGATCACTACCAGTCTTTGTAAGTTAGGCTGGGGCAGGGCACAGCAATCAGTGGGAAAAATTGGTCATGCTTCCCTGGTGCCCAATTCCCAGCTTGACACAGAGTAGGTACCAAGTGAAGGCTTTGGGAGAAGTGCAGGAAGCTTCCCAGCACGGGTCCAGCCCCAGCACTCTGCAGCAGGAGACGTAGACTCTGGCCTGTGGATTTCCTTTAATTCTGGCCTTCTGGTTTCACCATCCTTTATGCCCTGTGGGGTTCTTCTGTTACAGTGACTGGCTGGTCTGGATATGGGACATCTCCACCACCCTTTTTCTCATACACAATTCCAGGTATTTCTGCTTTGCCCCATTGCAAGGATGGGACTGTGGGGATTCCCTGGGAAAAGGCATTTTCTTCTTCTTTATTCTTCATTTTTCAAGTTGTCCCACTTTCCTGCACTTCATTCTTAATTAGTGCCTGCCAAGGAAGTGCTATCTATAAACAGACTTCATCTTAGATTTGTGACCAAAGGATGCAAACTACGTATGCCAAATCAGTGCAGTCAGGGTAGTTGTAGCTATTCTTTGATTTCACAGGATGGTATTATTAGCAGCAACATTTATGATAATAAAGCAAAGGCCAATTATCATTTACAACATTTACCAAAAGCCACTTTCAAGCAACCACTTTCTTCATTATTTAGTATGAGGTTTAATTAGTCACAGCACTGCTATACTAAATTAAAGTCGAAGTTTTATGAAAATCTACAGATGATTTCCCCTCTTTATTTCCTTCTTATCATCTTCTCTTTGGGAGTGTGTCATCCAATCCTTCTCTTTAGTTCAGGGATTTACTTGTGAGAAAGATCATGCTGAGTTGCGATCCTCCCACTACCCCCTTAGAATGCACATGATGTATCAAGAAAAGATATGAGGAGACCCTGGGAATTTCCAGACCAAAGAAAGTAAGCATTAAATCTATCCCTCTTCAAGCATGCTCTTGGACAGCTTTAGAGAGGTCTCTAGTGATTAGAATTTTGGGGAGTAATGAACACAGTTTCCTTTGTATCCCCAAAGTTACGCATTTTATTTCTTCTTCTACAGATCCAACTAGCTAAGGGGGAGCTTCCACCACATTCATTGGCTTGACAGTGAGACAAGTGGAACTCTTCTGAGCCCTGACGGCAGCAAGTGTGATAAGTAAATCCACTCTTCAATTGTACAGTCACAGTTTGACTTCATTTAGAGGGGGAGAAGCAGGAGCCTTAAAGATGAGGTCTGACAGGTACCTGTTCTCCAAGACAGAAGGACTTCACCTTTTATAGCGGTCCTCTTTCTGTTTCTATAACTGAATGCTACAGACTGGTGATTTATAAAGATAATTTTATAATTTTATAGTTCTGGAGGTTGGGAAGTCCAAGGTTGAGAAAGTGCACCTGGTTGGCAGGATTCTCTGTGGAGTCCCAGTATGGCACAGGGGGTCCCATGGCGAGATACTGCAAGCTAGCTGGAGAGAGCTTGCTTTCACAGCAAATCCGCTCTCATGATAGCACATTAATCTATGAGCCCATGAACTGATTCATCTATTCATAAAGACAGAGCCTTTGTGACCCAGCCACCCCTTAAGCCATAATGAAGGGACATTAAAACTATAGCGTTGTTGTTCTTTCACCTGGGCCATGAGGAGTGAATGAGAAGCAAGCCTGCCCCCCAATATCATTCCTCCAGGTCCAGAGCTTTGCAAATGAGATGAGGTTGAAAGTTCATCTCCCTGACAGGCACTGTGTTCAGTCTGCTTGAGAAGTCCTCAGGTTTCCCAGGCTTCCTTAACTCCCTACCAGGTGAAGAGGGCTTTGTGGCCCTGAAGGCCTGATGCGAGATAGACCACATCTTCCCCAATGCAATCTCACCCCGCTGGACTTGATGCCAAAGTCAAGGACCAGATAAACATAGAAACCCAGACATTTTTCAAGAGTGAAATGCTTTCAAGGACATTTGTTGTTATTTCAATGAAACTGCAGTCCAATTCTAGCTCAACAAAATTCTGATCCTTCCTTTCTCCTGTAAGTAATAAGGGTTACAGTAAGATCAAGAGCACAACCCCAGAGTGTAAGATAAATGACAAGTCACCACGCCTTCTGGAGAATACAGAAAGGAGACTATTTATTTTATGCAAAAATAGTCATAACTCTTATATGTTTTCAGATCTATTTTATCCTAAAAGATAAGTGGCCTTATTTTTTTCTGGAAGATAATTAATAGTTTCTTATCTAGATTTCCCTTGTCCAAACTAAGCTGCTAGGCAGGGTAGAAGAAAAACATGGCATGTTTGGTATGTTAATTATAAGGTTATGACATTATGAACTGTAACTCAAATACAATGGTCTTAAATATTCAAAGTCTGTGCCCAAAATGAATCAGAGAAGGACAGAGTCACTGCAAACCCTTCAAAAAGTGACCATTCCCATTTGTATCTTATCTACCTTGTCTTTGGACAGAACCTTGCCTTAACTCTTACTGTTTTAAATTGGTCTTGGATATGTCAAGTGTGAAAAGATTGGGAGCAATGATGATATGGATATGTTGAATCTGAGATGTGTGAGGTGCTTTGAAAAGTCAACAAATATGCTGAACAAATAACAATGCTTTTGGTAACTGTCACGTTTCCTTAAGGCTGCATTGTTATCTCATCCATATCCTTGATTCTGAGAGGTTGACCAGCACAACCAGCCAGAGACATTTTCCCAAGACACCCCAGACAAGCTACCCTTAACTGGATAATTTCTTGCTAACAGCTACGAGGGGGAGGAAGGACTGAAAGGGGAGGAAGGACTGAAAGGGGTAGAAGGGAATTTTTCCTACTTCCAGATTTTGTGGTATCCTGGCTTGGACTTTAAGCCAGGGGCTCCTAGAATCGAGATGGATACCTTTTGTTTTTTACCTCTTGGACTAGCCCCTTTGGTACCAATGTCTTCCATCAAACCCGATGGTTTCATTTTCCTAGTAAATCTCACTGCTTCCAACAAATAGCATTTTTTAAATCTTGGAAAGAAGTTTGAAAGCAAATTTTCATATTGTATATCCAATATTTATTGTTTATATTCTTATACGCCCAAATTCTATTCTTATGCCTAGAGAAATCTGCCACAGCCCATTGCCCCATCCAAACTCCTCTCATCTTTCTTGTGACCAGTCACTGCATTTAAGCACCTATCTGGATGCCCAGGTCAGCCTGGAGGTCCCAGTTCATCTGTAGGGAACAAACTTACTCTCTCTCAATCCAGGCAGGTGGAGATGAGGGTGGGAGCTGGGGATTGGGGGTGGTGAGGGTTTCTATTCTCCAAAAACTTCTACAAAATCAACCGCCACTGTTCCAGATGCATTTTTCTCCTCTAGCGCCTTCTCTGACGCATTTCCCTGTCATACCACAACACGTTTCACCTCCTTCCCCCATCCTCCTTTTTCAGTTCACATCTATATGTATCTCAGAACTCTTTACCATGGCCCATGTCCCACCTGCACCCACCATGTGACCCCAAACTTCTGCAGAGCACCTTCAGAGCTGATCTGACTATGCTTTCAATGTAACACAGGCTGCATCTGATTGTTCCAAGTGGCTGGCTTTTGGAGAGCCCAGAATTATATTCTGTCAATCATTTTTTTCCCCTTAATTTTCAATCCCTTGTGTATTTTAAGAGGAAATTTAATCCCTCTGTTTCTGGTTCATTTATAACTGAAGTAACTCATCAGAACCTTTTGTTGTGAGACTTATTTGCTGTTCAAGAAGTTTTATGAACTTTTCCACAGGACTTTGAAAACAGTTTTCCTAGAGCCTGGAAGTAGTCTTTGGTCAGCTCTAAATCAATTTCAAGATGACACTATGATCCTAGTCCATGGACTACATGAGCTAAAAAGGTGATTGTTTTACCTCTAACATGCTGTTGTCCGAGAGCAACTTGGTCATCGCATTCCACAGGAAGATACTGAACTAGGAGAGAGTTTTTGTTCCTGGAGAGCAAAACCTTAGAATAGACAGCAGTTACTGGGTGAGAAGGGGCTGCAAGCCTTGAGAAAGTGGCTTTGGAATTCAAATCCCTTAGTTTAATCTCTGAATTGTTACAAACTTGAGGAATCTGGGAGCAGCTACCCCAGTTCCTGAGAAAAACTCATATAGACACATCATTAAAATGAGTCAGTAAGGGCTGGAGGGTGGCTAATGTGGGATTGTGTATGGAATTAAGTCTTTGGGGACAGAAGTCACTGCAGATGGAGATGTCTGTGCAGTGCTGTGCAGACAGTTGCAATGAGGGCTAAAGTTTCCATTCCCAGAAAGAGAGAGAAGTGACAATAGTTTTACCAGTTGTTACTGTGCTAGGCATGGGAAATGGCACACAGCCTCTAGTGTAACCCAGATGTTGAGCTGTCTAGACTATTCCTTGCCTAGGTGTATACAAGGGATTATTGACAGGAGGAAAGTTGGGGTAGCAAGTGTTTGTCTGCATGTTCTCTGGTGAAATCAATCTGCAATGGTGCTGAAAGGATATGCAGTCACAGCATCCCAAACAACCAGTCCTGAGGGCTCAGTCTTTGAAGAATCTGGATGAAAGAACCTGTGTTTGCCTTTATAGGTCTGATATGAGCCAGTATGTGCTCAAGTCCATTCTGCTTGGTCTTTACCCATGTTTCTTTAATGCTTAATTATTCGGAAGTCTTCTCTCCTCATTTACAATTTGTAACCCCATCCCACATCAAACTTGTGACATAATTTTGATTAGTTTTAATACAAAATGTATCTTCCATCTAAACAATATTGTTCAGAGGATATGGTGGGAATCACAGTGGAAAGATTACAGAAAGAAAAGCAAACTAACAGAGAAGTTTTATCTCAGGAGTCCAGCTATAGGCCCCGCCATCTCTAGTCCAATAAATGTTGGGATTTGGATCTTATGTGGAGTCAGACATGAGCCTTATTTCCAGGGAACAAAATCTGCCTACTGTGGCCAATATGATAAATTGAGGAGACGTTTGGAGAATCGAAGGAAGCAGCAGTCAGCACAGGCCCTGTCCTGGACACTTGAATCTCTGTTCCTTCCTTGCCACATTTAAAAACCCTATGTCTCCCTCCAGTCTAGCATAAGCCCATCTTTTCATGAAGCTTCCCTGAGCCCCACAGTCCATGTGGTGCCCTGTTCATTGCTTTGAATATTCACAGCACAAGAAGTGTTATGGATGTTTCTTTGTACACATGATCTCCTCATCACCAGTGTATGTCTGGTCTCCCCAATTACATGATCATATTTTCCAGATCTAGGACTGTGTCTGCACTGCTGTGGACTCCTCCCAGTGCCTAGAATAGAGCCTTCGTTAACTGACTCTACTGAAGCTCCTTGGGGCTCACTGAGCCTTTTGAACTATTGCTCCTCCAGGGGTCATGCTGAATAGTTTTTCAGTGAAATTTTTAGCTGAATAAGAAAATGTACTGCTGAGAAAGAAGGCCAGGAAAGGGTTACAGCAGAAGGGCATTGAGAAGCAACCTCAAAGGAGGGCCTGTCTTCAGGTATTTGTGATGGTGCTCTCCTAGTAGGGTACCTATTTCTGTACATTGTGAGTTAGGAGAACTCAATGTCTGTGGCAGAACAAAGGCAAGCTTGTGGCTTTAGATTCTTGTGGCAAGATAGCAAAACACAGCCTGGCTTGCCCTCATTCCTCCTCTCTTGGGAGCTTTCTTTTCTCTCATTTACTACATCTCACCCAAATGAGGTTGTAGATCAGCAACATGGTGGCTGTTAGATGATAGTGTCCCCCCTCTGTCATACACAGGAACTCAAGCCACTCCAACAAGGGACACTTATTAATCAGCATCACCAACAATTAAATAAAAATCACATATACTTAAATTTTAATTTTGTGGAATGATGTTTGGCCAATCTTAAGTCTACTATGATTTTAGGTCACTATCTCAGCCCCATGGTCGATATTTAATGATACATTCCTTTCAATATATTGTTTTGTGTGATTTGTATTATATTTGCAACTCACTGTTGCATACCTTGAATGTCAGGAATTGTTTCTGCCCAGCAAATGAGCAAAGGACTTGTGGTATGAAACCAAGGGAAAAGCAAATTTAGAAGACAGGTTCTCAAGAAAGTATGAGCAGCCAGTAGAATAGTTAACTGTCTCAAGTGTCACTTGGAGGTTAAAAAAAAAGGGGGAGAAAATTAAATGTTGGATTTGGAAATATGGGAAATATAGATGTGTTCATTTGGACTGAGGTAGAACTAGAGAATCTTTGGGGAGGAAACTAGATTAGTATTCTTTAAAGAGTGAATTAGAGGTAAGAAAGTGGACACTTGTACAGATAATGTTTAAAAGGATTAGCCCAGAAAGAAAATGGATAGGCTTGCAGGGCCTTTTCTGGCTTTGTACTCTTTTCTTATGAATCCAATTTCTCACCATGTTGCTGGAGTCACTTACTTTTTTCCCTCTTATTCAGTGTATTAATCAGCTTTCCACTGTTATGACCAAAATACTTGACATGTGCAACTTACAGTAAAGGTTTATTTTGGCTCATGGTTGCAGAGGTTTCAGTCCATGGTTGAGTGGCTCTAAGGTAGGAACATCATGGTGGAAGGATGTGGCAGAGGAAAGCTGCTCAAGTCATGGTAGCCAGGAAGCAGAAAGCAGGGGAAGATCCAGTAGAAAGACACTCCACCCCCCGCCCCCGCAGTGACCTACTTCTTACAACCAGGACCCACCTTCAAACACATTCAGCTGTGAACTCATCATGGATCAATCCATTGATGCAGTTAGTGCCTTCATGATCCAACCACCTTTCAAAATCCCCACCTCTGAACACAAGAGCCTTTTTGGGGCCATGGTTTTTGATCAAAATAATGACACCAGTAGAGTCACCAATGGTCCATCCCTCCAAATCATAGCTTTTTTTAAATTCTAAGGACTTGTGCTCTCCATACTAAATTAGACTCTGAACCTGCTTTTGCTTCGGCCCATCCAGGGGTCCCACTCAGTGATGTGCAAAACCATAAAGAGTTTCTGCCTTAAAAACAGAAAGATCCAGAGGAAATTTTAAAATGATCTTTTTTTCTAACTTAGTGTGCCTTTTTAAAATTAGTATATGTTTGTGATACATCAGGGGAATTGATATATATATTATACATGTTATCTTAATCATCTCCTCCCTTTCCTCCCCATCCTCCTGTTTTCTTTCATCCTCAGATCCCTTTCTCATTCTTTCATGGTCTACTTTCCTCTTTTCTATCATTCATCTTTAATTTTTCTCTTTGAGTTGTTTATGCTTTGGGTTTCTCACATGATGGAAACCATGTGATATTTAATCTTCTGTGTCTGATTTATTTCACATAGCATTAGGGCCTTAAGATGCATTCATTTTCTAGGAATGACTCAGTTTATCCTTCTTGATGGCTGTATAGTACTCTGTTTTGTATATGTACCACAATTTCTTTGTCTATTCATCTGTTGATGAGCATACAGGTTACTTGCAAGACTGAGCTATGATGAGTTGTTCTATAAACTTTGGAATGCATGTATCACTGTAATATGATGTCTTCATTGCTTGCTGGAAGATGCCCAGATCTTTTTCTTTAAAAGTTTTTCAATCAAATACAAACACATAACTCTCTATCTCCACTATTCCTCCCACACAAGGTAAAATTATTGAAAATATTATTCTCCTGCTATGTAGAGGTGACCAAAGACTGTCAGTTTCTGTTTGTGAAAAAAATAAAAACAAAACAGAGCAAGACAGAAAGGGAGAGAGAGGATGGAAAGCATAGGCTAGAAAGAGAGAGCCGAGAGCCAAAGACATCTCCCCATTGAATTATTCTGGTCTCCAGCTACATTTTTGGCAGGCTTGTTTAGAAGTGTTTTGCATCCTCAAATTCTTTTACAGGCTTAAAATTTATTGGACAAGACATAATAGCTACTTTTTTTTCTTGTGTATTTATTCTAAAACTTTTCCATTAACTTTAGGGTTTTCTGGATGTATGATAATACATATAAGAAAGGCTTTTTCTTCTTCCTTTGTAAAAATTCTACGTTAGTTTCCATTTCTTATCTAATTTGCATAGCGAAGTTCTCATAGCCATGTTAAATAACATAAGATTCTTATGTTATTCTTAAATGTTTATGAATTGTTATATTGCCTATTAATTAATTTATTTTTTTCATGTTATGGAACTGTCTGCTTATTCTTAGTATGATGTGGCTTTTTGGTTTATTTTAACATGAAGAATTAGTATTACATCATGAGGATTTAGTACAATGCTTACATGGGTTTCTCCTTGAACTTATTGTGATAAATTATGAATTGAGTTTCTTACCCTTAACAATATGTTCAACTTTCACACAAATATTTGTTTGTTGTTTGATTAATTGGATTTTTTAAAATTAAATTCTTTTATTGGTACATTGTAGGTATACAACACAATTACATTTCTCATTGGGAATTGTACCTTTACATAGTGCATCTTGGTTCTTGTTTTTTCCCCATTCCTAGCCCTCCCTTCACCCCCTCCACCCTTCCCTATTTACAAAGACTTTATTTCCATTTTTTCCATTTCTCAGCATTTTTCCTTTCCCTTCTTTCCTTTCCCCTGCCTCTCTCACTACCCCTACCCCTTTGGACCTTTTCTTCCTATTTTACATTAGCGATTATTCATTTTAATCATTGGTACATTTTAGGTATACAATATAATGACATTCATCATTGGAAATTTGCACCTTTATGTAATCTCTCTTGGTTCTTATTTTTCACCCTTGCCCAGCCCTCCCTTCAACCCCTCCAGTCCTCCCTATTTACAAAGACTTTGTTCCTATTTTTCCATTTTCTCATATTAATCCCATTCCCTTCTATCCTTTCCCCTAGCCCTCCCACTTCCTTCCCCTTTGCCCCTTTTCTTCCTATTTCACATTACCTATTATACATTTAGTCCTTATTTACACTTTCAGTTTCTCACACCAGAGAAACTATCTGGTATTTATTCATGTGTGTCCTATTTATTTCACTTAAGAATATCGCCTCAATGTGCATCCACTTAGCTATAAATGTCTCTAATTTCTCATTATTTATGGCTGAGTAGTACTCCATTTTATCAAAAAACCACATTTTCTTTATCCAGTCTCCAGTTCATGGGCATTTGGGCTGTTTCCAAGTTTTAGCTATTGCAAACTGTGCTGCTACAAACATGGGTGCACATATATCACTGTGGTATGATTCTTCTAATTTTGGGGGGAAGATCCCCAGCAGTGAAATAGTGGGGTCAAATGGGACTTCCAGTCCTAGTTCTTTGAGGTACCTCCATACTTATTTCCACAGTGGTTGCATCAGTCTATACTCCCACCAGCAGTGAAGCAGGGTCCCTCTTTCCCCACAGCCCCACCAGCATTTGTTGTTGGTTGATTTCATGATAGCAGCCATTCTTTCTGGAGTGAAGTGGAATCTCAGCATTGTTTTCATTTGCATCTCTCGAATGACCAGTGATGTTGAACATTTTTTCATGTATTTATTTGCTATTTCTACTTCTTTGTCTGAGAAATGTCTGTTCACTTCAGATGCCCATTTTTGGATTGGGTCTTTCAATTTGGGAGGTCTGATCTTTTTAAGTTCTTTATAGATTTGAGATAGTAGACCTTGGTCTGAGGAACAGCAGGTGAAGATTTTTTTTCCCACATTGTGGGCTGTCTCTTCACACTGCTGGTGGTTTCTCTTGCTGTGTAGAAGCCTTTTAATAAGAAGAGATCCCACTTGTTGATTGTTTGTGCTAGTTCCCGGGAAAATGAGGTTTTGTTCATAAAATCTTTTCCTACACCGATGTCTTCAAGGGTTCTACCTAACCTCTGTTCCAACTGGTTCAGAGTTTCTATTTTAATATTTAGATCTTTAATCCGTTTTGATTTTAGTTTAGTGCATGGTGAGAGATACAGGTCTAATTTTAATCTTTGGAAAGTTGAAGCCCAATTTTTCCAGCACCAGTTATTAAAGAGGCTATCTTTCCTCCAGTGAGTGTGTTTGGCTCCTTTTTAAAGATGAGATGGCTGAGTGTGTCTGGCGTTTTTGCTGCATCTTCTAATCTGTTCCACTGGTCCTCAAGTCTGTTTCTTTGCCAGTACCATGCTGTTTTTATCATAGTAGCTTTGTAGTATAGTTGCAGGTTGGGGATTGTAATACCCCCTGCCATGTCTCTGTTACCTAGAATTGCTTTTGCTATTCTGGCTCTTCTTGTTCCAAATGAATTTTTGCATTGTTTTCTCCAGGTCCATGAAGTATGCTGCTGGGATCTCAATTGGAATGACATTAAATCTATATAGCAGTTTTGGAAGTATGGCCATTTTCACTATATTAATCCTTTCTACCCAGGAGCAGGGGATGTCTGTCCATTTTCTGATATCATCTTCAATCTCTCTTTTCAGAGTGCCATAGTTTTCAGAGAAGAGGTCTTTGATTTCTTTTGTTAGGATGATTCCTAGGTATTTCAGTTTTTTGGAAGCTATTATGAAAGGGATTATTTGCCCTATTTCTCTCTCAGTGAGTCTGTCATTCGTGTAGAGGAAAGCTATTGATGTTTGTGTGTTGACCTTGTAGCCAGCTACTTGACTGAATTTGGTTATTAAGTCTAGAAGACTTTTGGTGGAGTTCTTGGGGTCTTCTATATGAGTCTCATGTCATCTGCAAATAATGACAATTTGACTTCTTCATTACCTATCTTTATTCCTTTTATTTCTTTCTCTTGTCTAATTGCTGTGGCTAATGTTTCCAGAACTATATTGAACACGACTGGTGATAGTGGATATCCTTGTCTTGTTCCTGATTTGTAGTGTGAAGGATTTCAGTTTTTGACCATTTAGTATGATATTGGCTGCTGGTTTTTCATAGATGGCTTCTATCAGTTTGAGGTAGAGACCATCTATTCCAATTTTTTGTAGGGTTTTTATCATAAATGCATGTTGGATTTTGTCAAATGCTTTTTCTGCATCTATGGAGATAATCATATGGTTTTTGTCCTTGGCTCTATTGATACAGTGTATTACATTGATTGACTTGCATATATTGAACCATCCCTGCATCCCTGGGATGAATCCCACTTGATCAGGGTGTATGATCTTCTTGATGATCTTCTGCATTCTATTTGCCAGTATCTTATGAAGGAGTTTTACATCTAAGTTCATTAGTGAGATTGGCCTATAGTTCTCTTTTTCAGTTGGGTCTTTCTCTGCTTTGGGGATCAAGATGATGCTTGCTTCCAGGAATGAATTTGGGAGTATTGCTTCCCTTTCAATTTCATTGAAGAGTTTAAACAGTAGTGGCAGCAGTTCCTTTCTAAATGTCTTGTAGAATTCAGCAGTGAAGCCATCAGGGCCAGGGCTTTTCTTAGTTGATAAGTTTTTAATTACATTTTCAATTTCATTGGTTGATATTGGGTTGTTCAGAATTTTTAGGTCTTCTTTATTCAACTTTGGTTATTCATATGTATCTAGGAATCTGTCCATTTCTTCTGTGTTTTCCATCTTATTGGCGTATAGGTTCTGGAAGTAGGTATTGATGATCCTCTGGATTTCTGGTGGGTCTGTTGTAATTTCACCCTTTTCATTCATAATTGCATGGATTTGGGCCTTTTCTTTCCTTTTTCTGGCAAGGTTGGCTAAGGGTTTGTCAATTTTGTTGATTCTTTCGAAGAACCAACTCTTGGCTTCATTGATTTTTTGTATCGATCTCTTAGTCTCCATTGCATTGATTTCTCCTCTGATCTTTATAATTTCCTTCCTTGTATGAGCTTTGGGGTTGTCCTGCTCTCCTTTTTCTAGAAGCTTGAGATTCAGTATCAGGTTGTTTAATTGGGCTCGTTCTGTTTTCCTAATATGAGTATTCACTGCTATGAATTTCCCTCATAAGACTGCTTTCATTGTGTCCCATAGATTCCGATATGTTGTATTGTCATTGTCATTTAATTGAAGGAACTGTCTGATTTCTTCTTTAATTTCCTCTGTGACCCATTGGTTATTCAGAAATGTGTTGTTCAATTTCCATTTGTTTATGAAATTTTTTGAGTTTCTTTTCTGTGGATCTCCAATTTCATCACACTGTGGTCTGATAATATACAGGGGATAACTTCAATTCCTTTGCACTTACTTAAACATGTTCTATGTGTGAGTATGTGGTCTATTTTGGAGAATGACCCATGTGCAGCTGAGAAGAATGTGTATTCTGATTTTGTGGGGTGGAAGACTCTGTAAGCATCTGTTAAGTTCATTTGTTCAAGAGTTCGACTGAGTTCTAGTATTTCATTACTTATTTTTAGTCTAGTTGATCTATCTATTTGTCACAGTGGGGTGTTGAGATCCCCCACTACAATTGTATTAGTGCATATATGGCTTTTCATGTCCATGTCCATTAGTATTTGTTTTATATAGCTGGGTGCACTAGTGTTTGGTGCATAGATATTTATGATTGTCATCTCTTCCTCTTGGATTCTTCCCTTTACAAGGATGTAGTGTCCTTCTTCATCTCTCTCAATCAGTGTTGGTTTGAAATCTACTTGGTCTGCAAAGAAGATAGCTACTTCTGCTTTTTTTCGGGTTCCTGTTGCATGGAGTATTGTTTTCCACCCTTTAACTTTCAGTCTATGAGTTTCCTTTTGAATGAAGTGTGTTTCTTGTATGCAGCATATTGTTGGATTTTACTTCTTGACCCATTCTGCCAGTCAGTTTCTTTTGATTGGTGAATTGAGACCATTAACATTGATGGTTATAACTGAAATGTATTGACTTGTCATTGCCATGACTTTTTCTTTTTGTTGGGTTCTCCCCCTTTATCTTTAATTTCTTGTCATGCCAGATGGATCCATTCTGCTTTGCTTCCTGGGGTTGTGATCCTCAATATCTGTTCCTAGGATATTGCGTAAAATTCTTTGGAGTGCTGGTTTGGTATTCACAAAGTTCCTAAGGTGCTCTTTGTCATGAAAGTATCTTATTTCTCCATCAATTTTGAAAGATAGTTTTGCAGGGTACATCAATCTGGGTTGAAGGCTGTTTTCTTTTAGGGCTTGGAATATGTCACTCCAAACTCTTCTTGCCTTGATGGTTTGTGCTGAGAAGTCTGCTGTGATTCTGATGGACTTTCCTTTGTATGTGATTTGTTTCTTTTCTCTGACTGCTTGGAGAAATTTGTTCTTCTGTTGTGTTCCTGGAATCTTGACAAATATATGTCTATGTGTAGATTTTTTTTGATCAAGGCAATTTGGAGTCCTATATGCCTCACTTATCTGTATGTCCAGTTCTTTTCCCCTGTTTGGGAAGTTTTCTACCATTATTTCTGTGAAGAGATTTTTTATGTCATCTCCACTCTCTCCTGTTTCCTCATTGAGCCCAATCAGTCTTATGTTATTTTTCTTTGCATCATCTAGCAGCTGCTGGATTGATTTCTCATGTTCCCTTATAATTTTGAAGCAATTTTTCTTTTCCTAGTCACTAATTGCAATCTTATCTTCTATATCTGAAATTCTGTCCTCACATTGGCTCATTCTGCTGTGTAGACTTTCAATGGAGTTTTTCATGTCCTGGAAATTTTTTTGCATCTGTTTTATGGACTCTGTTTGTTTTCTATGTTGGGATTCCATCATGTTCCTGAGCTTCTCTCTAGATTTATTAATCATGTCTTGCCCTAGGGGCACAATTTCTCCTGTTATCTGAGAAATTATTTCTGATTTCATTTTTTCCAGATCCCCTTTTGTTACCAGTTCAGTGGGTCCAGGTGGTTGAGTATCAGAGTGTTCCATCTCATTTCCCTTTGGGGTTGCTGTAGGTGATCTGGAAGTCTGGTTTTGAGACTTATTTACATGTTTTCTCATTTTGACTGGGGCGGGGGGCTGTTAGCACCTGCACAGATTACCTCCTCTGAACTGGGAGAGGTGGGACAGAGACCGGGAGCAGCGGTAGGGATGGTGACCCAAAAGCCCTTTCCTGTGGGCTGGGAGCAGCTGGAGGGATGGTGGCCTGGAAGCCCCTTCCTCTGGACCAGGAGCAATGGGACAGAAGGTGGCCCAGAAGCCCTTTCCTCTGGGCTGGGAGCAGCGGGAGGGATGGTGACCAGGAAGCCCCTTCCTCTGGACCAGGAGCAGTGGGATGGTGGCTCAGAAGCCCCTACCTCTGGGCAGGGAGCAGCTGGACTCAGTACCTTGGTCTGGTGGTCTGGTGTCCTCTGAGTCTTTGTAGTGTGGAACCAGGTGGCTGCCTGTTTGCAGTGGGGTGATTCCGTGTCTTCCACGTGACTCAGGACCTCGGTAGGGCATGCACAGACCTGCCTGTCTGCAGCGGGCTGATTCGGCATGTTCTGTGCGAGTCATGATTAATTGGATTTTAAAAATGTTTATGTAAGACAATTACCATCCATTTTACAAAGTACTGTTATATTTTCTTCCTTCTAATACACTGTCAAATTTTGATATAATAGCAGTGATAAAATGTAATACATTGCTTCTCATGTTTTTCTAAGTACTGTATTATATTAGTTAAGAAAGTATTGTCTAGTTGGTCCAAAAATCAACCCGTTTCTAAGAGGCCATGCCCAACAGGTTTATTCTCAATGGGCACACGTTTCCATGTGGTCTGGGGAGTGGTGTGCTAGAACTGCTTTACCCTGTCTCATGAGAACTGAATGTGTTTATCTCCTTCCAAATCTGCATTCACAGTATGATGTCACACTGCCTAAAATAAGCATATTTCCATTAATGAAACTGACAATCAGTACCAGTTAGAGCTCCTCCATCACCACCAGAAGCTGGCTGTTAACAGCTACCAGGGCATCCCTTCTCATTGGAGGGCTCTTCTGGACCAGTCCATGCAATGATTCAGGGATTCTGTTTCTTTTCATCACATGGTTCTGATCCCTCAGGCCCCTTCATGTTGAGCTCTCAAGGGAAAAAAGAGAAGGCATGGAAAGACCTCTAGGACCTTTTCCAGATCAGCCCAGAAGTGGCATCCTTCATTTCTGCTGGCATTCCATTGGTCAGAATTTGCCACATGGGCCCCTTTAGGTGGAATGAATATGTAAAATACCATCCTTCTATGGTGCATCTCCTTTGGGACATCTCATTCTGTCCACTGAGCTGGTTAGTCTGGCATCAGGACTAAATTTTCTCATTGCTATCATCTCCTATTTTATAGAGCTGTTTTCCTGTCTGTCTTTCCCTCCAGTATTTTATTTACCAACTTTGCTCACTGTTCTTCCACTTTATTTTAGAACTCATTGTCAAACTCCAAGAAAGACAACCTCATTTGTTCTTTATTTAAATTGCATTACGTTTATAGATTTGGGCTATAAAATTAACAAATTGAGGCATACATTATACTATTAGGTTAACTAATATTAAAAAATGACTTTTTAATTGTCAGAATTTAATTACTTAAACCACTTGTATTCTTTTAGCATTCTATTGAGACTGAATGGCTGCAATGTGATTTAGAACTTCTACATATAATTGACATACAGGATTGACTTCTAGTCCCAGTCTTTCTCCTCCCCTGCTCCCTTTTTATGTCACTGTCAGATTTTACTAGTAACATGAGAAACTTGAGAATGAGCCCACTTTTTTCTCTGTATGGTAAGACTTCAAATGGCTCTGAAAGTCTGTTTCTCGACCTGACATTGTTTGCCAACCTTTAAAATGTACAATACAATTTTTTTGATTATTCAAATTTTCTACTTCATTCTGAATCCATTAGTTCAGTAATTTTAATCTTAGAAAATTATTTATTCAATTATGATTTTCAAAATTATCATCACAGAACTGATCACAGAGTTCTGCCAGGGGAGGAGACAGGGAGGAAGCTACTTGGGAGGAATGCTTTCTGAGATCACGCAAAGTTGTATGTTTTGGTTGTGAGGGTGCTTGTGTGTTGTAAAATTTGTCCAAACTCATTGAAATGTGCATTTAAAATTATTGATTTTTATTGAAAACATACTGTATATCAATAAAGTTGGTTTCTTAAAAGTCTTTTTAACATTTGGCTATTTTCAACATATTAGTCACATATATAAGGTATAATTCTATGTTTCAAACTTACATTTGTGATAATAAGGAACTTTTTATCTTCTTTCATTTTACTTTACATTTTTTTTCATTCCATTTTCTCTGCTTTTAAGGTTTTGGGGCTACTTCTTTTGTTTCTAGCTCTTGTAACATACAGTGTTCTCTCTGATAACTTTTCCACTGGATAAGCACAAGGTATAAAATCAGTTTTCAATTCTGTGTCCTCTCACTCTCAATGTTAAGAATTAATCAGTGTAGCCAAGTCTGGGGCGTATGCCTAAAATCCTAGGGGGTACTCTTGGAGGCTGAGGCAGGAGGACTGCAAGCTTGAGCTCAGCCTGAACAACATTGCAACTTAGTGAGAACTTGCCTCAAAATAAAACAAAAAGCAACAAAACAGGGCTAGGGATATAGCTCAGTGTAAAGGCCCTGGGTTCAATCTCCCTTACTAAAAAAATATTAAGCAGTACCAACTGATCTCCTTGATGAGGAAAGTAAATATTTCAACCTCTTTCCATTCTCTCCCCCATCGCTGTCTTGTGTTAATGTACTGCAGAACCAGGGTAAGTACCTAATAAATATTTGAATAAGTGAAACATTATGAAAGAGAGGGCCATGGTGACTTAACCTTTATCAAACAGCATTCTACAGCACATGTTTCCATGGGCTCACCATCTTTGGATGGATGGTAGGTGGCTACTCATTGAAAGGGCAAGTTCACCATGTATGCTCATGAAACAAGTGCAGATTGTTTAAATGGCAAGACATGAGAAGTATCCCTACTACGTGCTCTCAGGCTGCTGCTTCTTATGGAAATTTTATCCTGTCTGACATTCACTGGAATGTCCCTTTCATAAACTGTAAATGAGAAAAAATCAGAACATCAGTAACTTTTAATATGTAATGTAAAACAGGACTCACACCTGAGTGACTTAGTTTTTGGAGATGCGAACTGAGTATATTTTGAGAGCCACCAGCCTCTCCCCGCGAATTGTATTTTGCATTGTAGAGAAGAAAGAAGTGATCCCTATCCCTATCCAGGATGAGGGGCTTTTGGTGCTGGAACCACAGAATTTTAGACCAACCAGGAAAATCCCAGGCAAGTAAGTTGTTTGCCCTAAGTATGTCTCTGATAAGTATAGCATTTTAACAACATACATGACAAGAAAGAGGCAAAGAGACCCAGCATTAAGATCAAGTTTTAGGTTGAGTATCTACTATAGCACAGTCACCATAGCAGGTAGCATTTGCATAGTGAGTAATTTTTTGATATTATGAGAGAACGTTTGGATAAATGGTCTGATTTTAATTATATTTATAGATTTTGAGTACCAGAGAGCTCACCTTTGCCATACTAGTTACCTATCCTTTCCCAAATGTTAGAGACCATGTTGAAACATACAGAAACTTTCTGACTCTGGCCTGCTGCCATCAGGAATACCACACATTTAACAAAAGTGCCAAGTCACTGGACCCGTGGGGTTAGCTCATTTCAAAAACGGAACTGGCTCTTCTACCAAGAACCAGAAAAATGTTGAAAACATAAAACAACAAAAATCTGTGGTGCGTTAGAAAAGCCAAAACTCTAACCCTGATATAAACCAGACTGCTCTCCTCCAGGCTTCTTTCTCTTTTTGCTTAATTAAGCTAACTGGAAAGGCAAGACTTTCATCAGAGCAAGACAGTAATCTTCTTACCCTAATCTCCAGGACAAAACAGAGAATCTGGTCTGGAATTGAATTTGAAATATTAAAGAAAAATGACTGTCAGCTTAATGCTGTCACTACCCCATGTTTATTTTTCTTTCTTTTATGTCTGATGTCAAGGAGGAAATAATATCATCTGCTGGAAATTTGAGCACGTTTGCATTTTGAGATAATTAGAATTAATGTTGGAAGGCCAAACTAGCAATGAACAATCCCTGTGCTTTTTATGTGTGTAAAACATTTTGTAATGACTTTTACTTAGTCTGGGAGCCTGGCCACAAGCCCTCCACATTCAAGTAGTAAAGTTCCTCTCTCAAAAGGGAAAATATATATTGTTGGAAATTAGAAATTTGGGCATTGGTAAAATAGGGCTCTGCATATTGCTTTGCTGATTTGGGTTTCTCCTGTATTTCTTCCTGTCATATCTTGGATAGCAATGCTTCTAGGACACATGCAAAGAATGTGCATCTCATAGACATTGCCAAGGGAATCTTTTAGAAGAAGGGTAGCAATGGATTTCCCTGAAGGACCTCTAAGCCCAGGGAACTCATTCTGAGAGATCATCTGTGAGATTCATTCAGGGAGGAGACCTAGCCACAATGGGTATCTGTTATGGGCTGGGCAGTAGTTGACAGGATGTTTGACTTTTCCATAAATTGTTTTGCCAACTGAACACATGGCCTTTGTGATTCATACATAAAAATCTCTTGCTTAAAATCTTCCAGGAGCCTCTCATTGCACACAGGGTAAAATGCAAACCTCCAAAGATCTTGGCATGAGGCTCAAGGCTTTCCTTGGACTGGGTCATCGTTAGCTCACTGGCTTTACCTTCCCAGTTCACGTCTTACATAGGGTCACAGACACACTTTCCCCCATTGAAGAACTACTTCCCTCCAAGAATAATCTAGCACTTTGCTTCACATAGAGGCTTACTCTAGTTCTTGAACGAATGAACTTCCAAATTCAATGTCAACCTCTGGATGGAATAAAGACTGCATTCTCTGTGTTTCCACAATTCCTGGGAAGTGCTTTCAGCACAGTGGTTTCCATCCAGGTATAATTTTGCCTCCCTGGAATATTTGACAGTATCTGGAGGTACATATGCTTATCAGCCTGGGAGAGTGTTACTTTCATGCAGTGGGTAAAGTCAGGGATAGTGGGAAAGATTCCACTATGTACATTATGCACACTATCCAACAAAGTGATCTCCAGACTCACATATCAATAGTACCAAGGCTGAGGAAACTGTTTAGCAGAACACTTGTTTTATTTTATTTTTCCGTTACTGGGGATGGAACCCAGGAGATTTGCACTGAACTACCTCCTCAGTCTTTTTTTTTATATTTTTATTTTGAGACAAAATCTCACTAAGTTGCTAAGCATAGGCTTGAAGATTTTATCCTTCAGCCTCAGCTTCCCAGTGTGCTGTGATTACAGGCATGAACCACCATACCTGGATCGGAATAATCATTAAAATCATTAAAATAATTATTTAAAATAATCATCTTGGGAAACATCTTTCTCTTCTTCTGGACATTGATGTTAGGGTCTCTACTTTATCACCACATTCACATTGATTGACACAATGTCTGGCATTTACAAGATGCTCCATAAAGGTTGAAGGAAGTGAATAAATGCAGCAAGGACCAGTGCATTGCAGAGTGCTGAAGAGTAATCATTGTCTAAGAAATTATGGAAAGTAAAGATATGACTTGTTTGTACATGTGACAAGCAGAGTTATAAACTCAAAGAAATTGCCCAGTTTCAAGGAAATAGCATCTTTCCATTTTTTTCCACTCCGTAGGGGCTTCTTTCCTATGGTTCATAACTTTGCCAGCAATAGTAGGTTGGCAAGTACCTTCTGCCTTGGAAGAAGTAGTTTCTACAATACTGCACTTTTCTCATCCCTTAAATATTCACAGTAAAAGTTGACATTCTGTTTTCATGCCAACTCTCAATAGCACAGTCTTTTTGTAATTGGTGTCAGCTACAGCATTTCAGAATGCCCCAGAAATAGGCCCCATTTGGGAGCTTTGGAAGTACTATTTTGATACCTCCTCTGTGTGTTTCCACTTGGACTCCAGCCATTTGTCAGGGGAACTGTTTGTAAAGGCAATTTGGAAGCCCACCCACATCATCCCAGTACCTCTTTTCCCTCACTGATAGTATTAGACTAAAATTGGTCTGATTTTGACTTGACCCACCCCTCTGACTAAATAACTCAAAAGCACAATGGATTAACTGAAGTGTATGTTCCTCAGAAGCCCGAGTAAGAACCTCCTCTTTGTATTGTAATTCCCCCATAGAATTACATTTTGCTTGAAAACAGTGTAAGAAAATTATGATCCTAGTTGGTGTTTATAATGATGAAAATGGGATAGGTACAATTTTCATTTAAATTTGTCCTCCCAGGAACAGCCAGGACATTTAGGAAAAATTATCTTGCTTTGCTAAATATTTGATGTGGGATTATCCTTAACAACCACATAAAGGCATGCACAATTCTCTTTAGATCCCCATGAGACCTAAATTCACTCCACAGGGTAACATTTTTTCCATCATTCCCTGAGAGACTTTTTACCCAATAGTCTTCATGAAAAGTGAATTTATTACATTGATAATTATGCATTGTACTTAATAAAGTAATTTATTAAGCTTAATGAACATGTTTCACAATAGACCTTTGTTTTATTTTTTTAAATTAATAGATAATTATTACATAATGTGATGTGCAAACAACAGATGGAAATTCAAAGAAACTTGAGATTCACATTATAGCCATGGAGCATCAATTGAGACCAACACACATAGAGAAGGAGTACACAGGGACCATGACAGGGGTGAGTTGATGGACATTATTTCACTGCAAGGCTTAGAAATATAAAGAAGATGTAAGTGTGAATTAAAAATCTTAGAGGCACTTCATCAAAGAAATAGAATTGTTGAATGTTTTTTCAAACAGTTCTGGATTCTCATGGTGTTTGGATTCTGTATTTTGGAACCCTTAGAACTGTCATATACTGGACTCATTTATTACATATCTTCTCTTTTTCTGATGTCATCAGACTTTGGATGACAGAAGCTGTGACTTTTATCTCTGTATCTTCAGAGTGGACACATCTCAGTGTCTCTGAGAAGATTTCAGCAGAAGTTTGTTGAAGAGAAAATGACAATAATTCATCATGTCATTTTCCCATATATACTGGGAAAAAGTGCCCACTCTAATGATGTCAAAAGAAAACTCGACAGTAAAGAATTTATTGTATCCTTTAGAGTCAAAAGGGGAGGCAAAGTTAATTGCCTGCAAGTTTGACTCAACACAATCAGATTTGTTTCACTCTACCAAAGTCCATTTGCTTTTGTCCTCTTCTACAGTCATGAAGAATGAAAATTTGACTTGTGTGCCCACTTAAAACAGTTTATTCTGTTTTCTTCTCCCATCCACATTCTTAAAATGACTAAATTCAAAATAATTTAAAAGCCGCATTAAAAATCAAATTGATTTCTGTAAGTCAAAGCCTTCATCTCTTTCTTCATGGCCTAATTCACAATTTCTTTAGAGCCTGGAATTTACTTGAGGGCAAACTCTACAAATATTCTGTATTTAAATGCAGTTTGTACTCGGAGGTCATTATTCATGCTCAGGAATTGCATTGAATTTACACATAAATCTTACTTGTCTAATTTACTAATTACTAAGGACTAATGTGGCGGCATCTTAGTAGGAAAAATATCTCAAACGCTTTTGCACACGTTTTGCATTTGGCATAACCTAAAACACATTTCCCCACAAAACTTTTTCCCTTAACTCTTAAGCCCCTGAGCATTTCCATGGAAACACAATACTTTTTATCTGGATTCATTTACACTCTCATTTACTCATCAGCATGGTGTTTTGTAAGAGATATTTAATATTCTCCAAGAGCCCTTTTTTCTCTCGCACATTTCAAAGTTTTTCCTGTAGGAAACACTGTGTTCCAAGCCATAAATTGAGTCTGAATCCAGAAAACAGGAGTTAGGGGAAGCCATAAATTCTAAATGAGTTCCAAGTGGTACTGATCTTAACTGCCCATGATATATATATATAATGTGGTTACTGAAGTGGGGCCTGAGTGCCCGAGTGAAGAGGACTTTTTAAATTTGGCAGTGTTCATTTTGCATCAGTGCAAAGACTTAGGAAAGTAGGACTTTCGTCCTCACTTTCTCCTTGTTGACTGAGGACAGCTTCTTTCTCAGGAAACAGGTGGCCTTACTGATGAGTCCTCTCTGGGAGTAATCAGCTTCCCATGGAGTGACTTTCCCCTCTTGGAAGTGACTAGCCAGCACCACAAGTAAGAAGCTTGAAATGGTGGCCAAAGGGTTCTTTCATTCGGGGCCCCTGGGCAATACAATAGCCTCCCTACCCCTTCCTGCAGCTCATTCACAGCCTGTAGCTAACTCTCTGGGTGGACTTGTTTTTACTGACGGTATTGGAATAATGCTAGAGAGGTATTTTAAAAGAAAATTTGTTGGAAGCATACCAATAACCTTCTTAGAAATCAAAGAAAATCTAGCTTCTTAAGACATATGGCCAAAAGGACAGTGTCAAGAGGACTTCTAGAAGCACAGTGCCTGGGTGAATTGGATCACAGATCACAGAACATGCAAGATAGATGATGCCTGATGGCACTAAACTAGTACAAACTATTAATTTCTCAACCATCTCATCCTTGATCTGTTCTTTTCATTCCTTTTCTCTTCAGTAGGGAAATGTGGCCTCCTTGTTTTCTTCAGCTTTAAATAGTATTTTGCTCTCATAATTATTTGCCTGAAGTGTTGACTATATTATTATTACTTACAGATTTCACATTAAAAGCATAATCTTACCTTCTGTTCATAGTGTCTTCCAAGCCTATGAGGTCTAAAATGATCAAACAATTTTTATAAGTAACTGTGTTAGCTTTTCATTGCGGTGACAAAACACTTGGTACAAGTAGCTAATAGGAGGAAAGGTTTACTGTGGCTCTTGGCTTCAGAGGTTTCAGTCCATGGTTAGTTGGTTCCATTGCTATCAGTCTGCAGAAAGGCAAAACAACATAGGGAAGAGCATGGTGGAGCAAAACTGCTCACCTCATGGCAGCCAGGAAAGCAGAGAGGATGAGGGCCATTGAAGAAGGGGCTAAGGATGAGATGGTCTCCCAGGTCACAGCCCGTGACCCATTTCCTTTAATTGGGCCCTCTCTCTAGATTCCAATACCTCTCAATAATGCCCTCAAATTATAAATCCATTACTGATTTAATCCATTGATGAAATTAGAGTCTTTATGATCCATTCACTTTCCAAAGCCCTAACTATAAACACATGAGTCTCTTGTTGGACCTGTTATTCTAAACCATAGGACTAACCCTGGGCATGAGAGACAGGCTTTTCTGGGCATCACCGTATGAGATCAAAAATTCTCTCCCAACTTGAATGCTTTATTTCGGATTTTTTCTCTGTTACAAACATATCATAATATCTGAGAAATCTGATTCCAAACAGATTTGATAGTTTCTTTCATTCACATATTTAGTTTTCAAATAAAAATTATTTAAAAAGTAATTTTAGTCAATACCTCCCACACATATAACTAATCAATAATGACTCATTAGCTAAAGTTATAAATTTCTCTGTTTACAATTTAACAGTATTCAAATATTACCAATGAAAAATGGATAGACTGTTTTGAACTAAATTCATTCATTTCAATTATGGTCAATTTCTGCTGGAGTTCCAGGTGGCCCAGTGGAGTTAAAGACCAGGTAAAACTTACTCCTTGTTACCCTAGACCTTATAAAAATCTTATCCTACATCTAAGAAGCAGATCTATATGAGGATTGCAAATAAAATGCAGCCTTAATAAAGGCAGATCCTCCAGCTCTGTTGTATATTGGTGAACTTGCCAACATGAATCCAATGTGCTCATTTTGAGGAGGTATCACGCCCATGGCTCTTAAGGTTGAAAAATCCTTGCAGAGAGGAAAGTCGCTAGTGTTTTCTCTTTTCTCTGATTTTACTGGGTCAAAAGAAAAACCTGTAAACAGAGCTTGCTTTAATCATCCGCCAAACACATGGATCCAAGGTTTTCCTTCAAGGCGGGATGGAGTCTTCTGGGGAGACCCAGGGAACAGTTTCATCCACAAAGAATGAAAATTGAACTTCAGCAAGTACCTTTTCCTTAGGTGTGCACATGTTCAACATTTTAAACCATCTCAAAGACAATGTTTGGGAGGAAAGAGGCATTGATGGCAAAAAAGGGGGGCACTGAGGTAATATAATATTTTATCTATTGTCAATAAGATGTTCCACATTCATACAAATTAACTTGGGTCTGAAAGAAATTGGACTGTGGTCAAATAAGAATTTGAACTTAAAATACATTACAACATGTTTCTAACCAATTATGGCTTTTTGCATAGCTTGAGAAAGATATTATGGGTAAGAAATTCTTATAGCTATAAAACAATAAGAGGGACTTTAGAGATCATAAGTAAATGCTTTGGTTTAACATACGAAGGAGCTGAAAACTAGAGAATTGAGTTTCTCCAAATAGCGTGATCATTTTTTTATTAAATTCTTTTATTGGTACATAGTAGGTACACAACACAATTGCATTTCTCATTGGGAATTGTACCTTTACATGATGCATCTTGGTTCTTATTTTTTCCCCATTCCTAGCCCTCCCTTCACGCCCTCCACCCTTCCCTATTTACAAAGACTTTATTTCCATTTTTTCCATTTCTCAGCATTTTTCCTTTCCCTTCTTTCCTTTCCCCTGCCCCTCCCACTACCCCTACCCCTTTGGACCTTTTCTTCCTATTTTGCATTATCGATTATTCATTCTAATCATTGGTACATTTTAGATATACAATATAATGACATTCATCATTGGAAATTTGCACCTTTACATAGTCTCTCTTGGTTCTTATTTTTCACCCTTGCCCAGCCCTCCCTTCAACCCCTCCAGTCCTCCCTATTTACAAAGATTTTGTTCCTATTTTTCCATTTTCTCATATTAATTCCATTCCCTTCTATCCTTTCCCCTAGCCCTCCCACTTCCTTCCCCTTTGCCCCTTTTCTTCCTATTTCACATTACCTATTATACATTTAGTCCTTATTTACACTTTCAGTTTCTCACACCAGGGAAACTATTTGGTATTTATACATGTGTGTCCTATTTATTTCACTTAAGAGTATTGCCTCAATGTGCATCCACTTAGCTATAAATGTCTCTAATTTCTCATTATTTATGGCTGAGTAGTACTCCATTTTATAAAAAAACCACATTTTCTTGATCCAGTCTCCAGTTGATAGGCATTTGGGCTGTTTCCAAGTTTTAGCTATTACAAACTGTGCTGCAAATAGCTTGACCATTATATGGCAGATTTTAGTCCAGGATTGAAGTCCATGGCTTCTGATAGTCTTTTCCATAGTTTGGGAGTAAATTGTGAATTCTGATTTGAGGATTTATAAAAACAATTTACAGTTCCACCATCAAATGCTAGTGGGCAAGAAATAGATGTCCTCTTTATGTACCGAGTTTTCCTGGTGGTCATGAAAAAGAGTTAAGAAAAGTTCTGCCTTAAGCAATGTGTGAACTAATTTATTTAAATATCAGATTCCATCATCCATAGAGAGTCTGACTTTAGCTAATATTTTGCATAAATGATATAAATAGATTTGATTAAATATGGTTTTGCATTTATTTCCATTTGAATACAAAGGGAAGTTAAATTATGCATAAATAACCTTGGAAAAAGGAAACCATTTGTTCAAGCTTACTTTTCTTGTATCGCAGGGAAAATAATTGCTACTTGTCATGATTGATAGAGTTCAATGAAACAAGTAGTGTCTAATTTGTGAATGATTGATCCCTTGAGGAATAATTAATATTCCATTGGGAATATTAGAATCCTTCTCACTTCAGGTCCTTTTGAATAAGTTATGTATTAATTCATTGAAACACACAGAGTTCAGAAATGAATTCAAGGACAGTGGTTGGGAATACACATTAAGTTCTTCCTGCCTTTCTTTGGACTTGTGAGATATCTATCTGTAGAAGCTCAGCTCTCCAGCCTTTTTGTGTGCTCTTTCGTTATGAGACTGGCTGTCAACTTCTTAGATTTCAACATTCATTCCTTTGCTCTTCAGGTGTTCCTTCAGATACCCACTGATCTGGGTTAAATAGTATTTCTCTAAATTCATACTCAACTCCAGTTGGGGAATGTGACCTTATTTAGAAATCAATTCTTTATAGATATAATCAAGTCAAGACAAAGTCATATTGAATTCTTGTGTGCCCTAAACTCAACAGGACTATTGTCCTCACAAGAAAACTCAATAGAGATATAGAAGGCAGAGCAGGAAAATGATTGTGTGAGGACGGATTCCAACATTGAGCTCATGTGACAACAAGCCAAGGGATGCCAAATGCCACGGGTTGCTGGCCACCACCAAAAGAGATGGGGAAGGACTATTCCCTAGAGGTTTCAGAAGGAGCATGTCCCTGCTGACTCTTTGATGTCAGACTTCCTACCTCAACAACTGAGGGAAAATACACTTCTGTTGCTTGAAGCAGCCCAATTTATGGTAATTTGTTACAACAACCCTAGGAAACTATTACAAACCTGCTCACATGGAGGTCGTGGGGCATTACCAAGACTCTGTAGACTATCTTTGGTATGACCTGGTACTACACCAGTTAGAATGTAGGTGCCTTAATAACCCTTATTTCAGCCTAAATATAGGACATGGGTTTCTGTAATATACACCATCCTTGTTACTTCCTTCTGAGAAAGAATGTTGAAAACTGAGATCACCACTAGACTTCTTTCCAAGAAATCTGGACTTTTTTTCTCCTCTTCAACCTCACCACTTGGGCTCCCTCTGGAATCAGACAAGTTCCCAGTCCTAATGAGGCAGAGAACTCCAAAATTCAGAAAGCCTTGGAGAAATATCATTAGTGAGAAATTCATGGCAAGTGGGAATTTCAGACAAGAAAATATTTATAGCTAATTGACCTTGTGGATATTAAGGTGGGTTTTAGAATTTGGGACTTGCCTATTTGAACTTCCCCACTGACCCCTTGTATAGTGAATGCACATAAGACATGGTGCTTGAGAAATGGAATTCTATTCATAAGAGTGCATTTGACTCCCACTGGATATTTCAGTTAATGTCAGACTAAGCACTTATGTTCTAACTTAGGTAAGTGTGACATGTTTGACTTCGTTCATATGATGTTACTGTTGGAACGCAAAAGGCAGTATATGAAAACATCAAATGAACCTCAGAATTTAATGGCAGTATATATATACTATATGTAAATATATAAATAATAATCAGTATATCTCACCTGATTCTTCCTCTCCAGTTTTCAATCTATTCAGATGTGATAGCAATCATCTTACAACTGAGCCTCTCTGTCTTTCCTCATTTGAACTGTTCTTTCAACACATAAAGCTATATGTAGCCCTGAGCCAGAACAGATAATTTAAAAATGAAAGCAATACTTCTGTGTTTGAAAACTGGTATTTCTCTAGAGCACAAATGCACTCACTCAAACACACTGACAAACACACAATTTTAGAATGAAATATAAAAGGACTATGGATATGACAAAAAAGCTCAATTGATTTTTTTTTCACAGATAGAGTAGTCTTTAGGGACAAATGAGGGCCATTTGAGCCTGTCTTAGGACCTAAGCAGGTGAGAGACAGGGACTGAGGAAGGGGCTGCCTGCAAAACTAGGGTCTTGAACTCATGATCTGTCCAAGCAGTGATGTTTTCAGATCAAATTAAACCATTTACAACACAATCTCCTTGTGTTTTGCTATATCTCTGACTGCCCTGACTCTCCACCTATTGCTGCCATAGTGAGACTTTGACACCTGCCACTGTTGATTGTGAAATGTGAAGCTGACCTGAGAAAGAAATGCCCAGGAAATTAGGAAAGCACAGTTCTGGGTGTGTCTGTGGATGTTTGACATGTAGACCAGCAAACTGAGAGGGGCACACCCACCCTGGTTGTGGGTGGCACCAACCAATAGGCATGTAGGATGGATGGAGTAGAAAAGGAAAAGAAGGAAGTGTGCCTGTTTTGAAGAGCTCTAGTGTTCCTGGGAGGGTACATCCTTTGCTGTCGTCACCTTTGGACATCAAGCTCCAGTTCCTTCAGTCTTCCAACACAAACTCACACTGGTAACTCTCCATGGAGCTTCCAGACCTTCAACCTTGTACTGGCACTACATTCTTGATCTTTCATGTTCTGCAGTTGCCATCTTCTTAGGCTGAGCATTTAATGGATCCCCTGATTCTCCAGCACACAGATGGCCATGTTGGACTGTCCTGTCTCTGATTCTGTAAGCCTACCTCAAAAATCCTCTTATACATATATTTTCTATTGGTTCTCTTTCTGTAGAGAACCTTAACTAATATAATATCTGGAATTTAAGGCTTGCCATAACCATCGGTTGATTTTTTTTCCTGTTTCTTCTCTATCCCATTCTCTTCTCCATCTGCTTAGTAATTTCTCAGTAATTTCTCTTTCTTATCTCCAGAGCATCAGGATTTCCCAATCCTTCTTTAATCTTTCTCATCTTCATCTCTAGTTTCAAAACCCAGGTTGGCATGAACTTTTTCAGAAAGTCTCTATCTTTCTTTCAGCTCGAGGTAATCTTCATGTTTCCAGATCTCCAAAGTACTGCATCCATTCCTCTCTTGTGCTGTATCTGAGAGACCATGTCATATTTCCCAAGTGTTTGTTGTACTCAGCTGTGCCAACCCCTGTGGCCCCTCCTTGTTGCTCTCTTGACATCAAAGTTGTCCAGTGACATTCGTTGGTCAATGGAACCTGAGGGGAGTGTATGGGCCACTTCCTGTGCTGTTCCACATGATGTTGTCATGATGCCAACATGTCCCAGAGGGCCTGGTCCTTCTGCCTCATTCCAGCAACAATGGAAAATGTAGTAGATGTGGGGGTGACATGAAGGATAGTTACTGGATGACAATTGTTGAAGCTACTGAGAACTTGTGCCTGTGCTATCCAAGCACAGTCTACTGTAAGATGACTTATACAGCAGGTCTCATAGTCTACTATGAAGGACTGGAAAATTATATTTGCAGATTTTCTTCCTCATGAAGGTCCCAGATCCCTATAAAATGTGTACAGGATCCACTAGGATTTATGGGTCCCATTACAGGATATTCAGTAGTTGCTTAGCAAATATTTTTCATTTGCATGCTAAATGAGTGTGTGATTTTAGGATCGTAGAAGTGTCTGTGCACATGCAGTGGTGTGAGCCTGTAAGGTGGGGACAGGCAGGTTGTGATGAAGAGAGAAAAAGAACCAGATCATTTTCTAGCATGAGTTTAATCCAACTCTTTCCTTAATGGCTCCTTACCCTGATGGGCTACATTATGAATTAGCCAGTGGGAGAAACTATGAAAGGGTATAACCCCAAAAGGATTAAAAAATAAATGCCCATTAATATGTCATATACTGATATGATTAAATAACAGAGCGGGGCATCTGGAGACTGGTTAATCTCTAGCCTCTTGGAGGAGACCTGGAAAGACATCAGGAGATAGTTGTGTTTCTAGACCTTCATGGAGCAGTGGTGTGGACCAGGGGTCCTTCTGTGCTCACTCCAGCGCAGATTCTCATACAGTGGGTTGGTGAGAGGCACTGAGATAACACAAGCTCACAGATGCTGCTGCTGACTCTTGGTCTACACTTTTAGTAAGATCTTACTAAACATACCATAGAATCAAGTCAGCCACAGGGTATCATGTGGTAACTTCCAGCCAAGAACAAAGCAGACAAAGTCAGTCCTGATGCTTAATGGACACATGGGACACAACTAACCTGGATGGTATTGGAAAAAGTATGTGCCTGAGCTTTCTCAGCATCAAAAAGGAAACATTTTAGATACGATGCCCAGTGACATCATAATTAAGAAGTTAAAACACCAGGACTGAAGTCCTAAAAGCCTGGGGATCAGATTATAGCTCATCATTCTGACGGTTGAGTGAAGCTGAGGAGTTTCGTTACCTCTCTGAGCCTCTGTTTTCTAATTTGTAAAAAGAGAAAATATCAGAATGAGGCCACTAAGCAGACAGGCATGGACCCTCTTAACTCCTGGCAGCAGGATGAGGAATTTGAGCCCTCTTCTTACCACAGTTTTCACCTAGGTATGAACACAAGAGATATCAAATACCAAAAATGAATGCCAGGCAGATCCCCACTTGTCAAATTTATAAAGACATTGTAAAGAGGTTACTGACTTTTGAATCCTCTCGTTGACTTCCAATAAAACAAAGACTGAGAACAGAGATGAAGGGAAAATTTGAAAATAGATTCTTTGGAGAAAGCTCTTATTCTGTATAAAGAAGCAGTCCCCCCCAAGAATGTGGGAGGTGTGGGGCTGGGCTGTTACCATGGGGTTTCTGGAGTGCTTGTAACCTGTCCTGGCACTTGGAACTTGCCAGGCTTGTGTCTGGTGGCTGGGCTGATGAATCAGCCAGAGGTAATGGAACTTGCTGCAACCCCAGCACTCTGAGGGTCAAGGGATGCTTGTTCATTTTCCTTGGAGCATGGTTGGTTTCCAAAAGACACAAACAGGTGTCTATGATGTCTATGTCTCTGTCTATCTACAGCTATGCTGAGGCACAAGGATCCTAAATTTGAGACCAGCCTTGGCAATTTAATGACCCAAGTAAGGCCCTGTCTCACAATTTTAGAAAGGGCTGGGGATGTAGCTTAGTGCAAAGGCCCTAGGTTCAATCCTTAGTATTGAAAAGAAAAAACACAAATAAACATAAAGGAAGGACAAGGCCGGGCATGTGGGCATCTTATCTTGGGTAATGGCCACAAGAAAGTAGAGAAATCCTGAACAGGAAGAAGGTGATGGTTTATACCAGTTGCCCAGGGTTTTCCAGCTGGGATACATATCCTTCAGCATGAAGGAGACAGCACAGCTGAAGACCTTGGTGATGGAAGCTCTAGAGAACAAAGCAAGCACCTTCAGGAGAAGGAATGAGGCTTGTGCTTCTACGATGCCCAAGGGTGCAGAGTCAGTCCTTGTCCATAGCCTTAGATCAGGCCCTTCATTGCCTCTCTACTCCAACCTCTGCCTGCACTGACCTGATAAGAAAACTGCCAGCAAGCACATGGCCAGTGAGGAGGGAAGGGAGGGCAGGACCACGGCTGCAGCTCTCTAGATGAGGAGATGGAGATCTCATTGTGAATAAACTTGGGTGTTTGTATTCTAACTTTATCTGGACCTTTTGATTTTAGGGTTGAAACTTTTAGTTATTGTGTAGTGCAGCTGAGAGTGCAGCTTGGTGGAAGAGCATTTGTTTAGCAGGTGGGAAGCCCTGGGTTCAATCCTCGCCACCGGAAGAAGACAAAGTTAGTACTTGATGTCTAACCTCTCACTCAGAAGGAGACTCTACTGAGGTTTTTATACATGGGCCATTCAGGCAATTGAATAGGGGAAGTCAGGTAGTGAAAGATAAATAAGTCCTAATACATTGCATTTCAATCACATAACAGTTGTCCTTACCAGCTAAGTCTCTCTTGGAAGTAGAATCAAAGGCCCATTCCTGATGACAGCAGGAACTGCCACATGGAGAGGACACCCATGGGAGGCAGGAGAAGCTATAGAGCCTGCTGAACAGAAACATTAGCCATTTTGAGTGCCCATGGGAGTGGGCTCTTTTTGCAGATTGAACCCCAGGAGCTATTTCTCCGGACATTGCTTTAGTTTTTATTTCAAGACAGGGTCTTGCTAAGTCACTAAGTTGCCCAGGCTGGCCTCAAACTTGTAGTCTTTTGGCCTGAGCCTCCCAGAGTGCTGGGATCTCAGGTGGGTGCCACCATGTCTGGCTGGGAATGGGAATCCTCACAGACTGTGGAGTCTTTGGATTTATGGGCAGAGAGTTTAGGAACCAAACCCAGATTGTTTTCACCCAAGGAAGAGCCTGGGGCAGCAAGAGTGGTATTCTCATTACTGTTGAAAGCATTAGCAAAACCTTGACTGTCTCCAGCTCCTTCTTCCAGAAAGTCAGGATGGGGAGACATGAGGAGGAAGTCTTCCCCAAAACTTAGGGTAAAAGCGTTGTTTGAATCCCAAATTGATAATGTGATTTCACTGATCACTTAATAACTGGTCCAGATTAATACGGAGCAAGTCAATGAGGGAATTATTAAGTTACGAAGTCACTGTTTCTGAATTATGTGAAAAATCATCTGAATTCCTTTCTTCCACTTGGTCCAGGTGGAAGCAATTAAGCCAGCCTTCCTTTCTCACCTCCTTCTTTGCTGCTTACCTCAGGTCATCTCCAGAGAGTTGTTTAGTCTTGATGCCTTTCTCAGAGCAATATTATGTCCTGGCCTACTCTCTTGAACTGCTGTTTTCTTTTGTCTTGCATGAGAAAGAAAGAAGAAGTAAGAGTTTGTGGGGTCAAAAGATTCTGAGATACACTTGATCAGATTCAACACAAAAGAGGGGACAGACCAGATTGCTGGACAAGAGGAGCTTCAGATCCTGGCATGCTCTTCCTGATCATGGAAGAGGGTCTTGGGATTTTATACTATAAAATGTGTGAAGAAGGCAAATCCATTGCAGCTGTACAATAAAACTGTCTCACAGCAACAGAACGTCACAGTGCCAGCTCACTCCTGTAGGGAGTGCACTGAGGTAGGAGAAGCACAAGGGTTTGGGATTGGACACATCCATGTAGGAATTCCAGATCCAGCTATTGCATTTTGTACATCCATGCACTCAGACATTTATTACTAGAGCACAGTTTTTTGAAGCAGCACTTGCTATGTTCTGGGGGAATACTGGAGACTTATTGATCCAGGAGATTGGCACCTGCCTTCAAGAAACTCTTAGCAGAGTGGAGGACGTTGTCATTGTGGCAAATGAGTGGATAGCAGTGTGACTAGTGCAAAGTTGGAGATATATGACCTTCATGTACTCTTATGGAATGCACACCACTGAACACACTGGTTGGACATTGCATGGAGTGGGGGCCATACCAAGTGTGTTAATCCACACAGACTTGGAATGGCACAGTGCATCTGAAGGAATGTGCACTTTTCCATATGAGCTTCCCAAGGGTAGAATTGGGAAAAGGTGGGATGTGGGGATGGAAAGGCAGACAGAAGCAGGATCATGAGCTCATGGTGGGCCTTGTAATCTTTGCTAAAGAGTTTATATTTTATCCTACATACAAGGAGAACTTCTGATAAGTTTCATGCCACAGAAGGCTGTGATCACATTTATATTTTAGAATCTTTGAAGGGAAGATCTGAAGGGAGCGATTAAAGCTGACAGAGAAAATTTAGGATATGGTTGCCGATCTTCCAGTGAAAGAAAATGATCTCTGAACTAAAGTGGGAATCAAGGGAGTCTGAAGTTGGGTTCTCTGGGAGCCAGATTCAAAGACCAGGATTTGAGTACAGGTAGTTTATATGGGAGAGTATAGAAATAGGATAGATAGTAAGTCAGGGAAGTGAGAAAAGGAAGGAAGCCAAGAGAAGATGCAAGAATGATCAGGTTACTGCAGTGGAATGGAAGCTGACTCTTGCCAAGACCGCCCTGTACAGCATGTATTAATACTTACGTTGTCCAACTGGGGAGCTGGGGGTTATTTATCCACTGACTCCCATCCATCATTGGTGGGGAACCTCTCTCAGAATAGTAGCTCTTTGACACTGTAGGCTTTTCTTAGATCTATCTGGAGATGGCTCCTGAGAAAAAGAGAAGCCTTCAGGCAGGGAACTGTGAGTGTTTGAAGCTGGAAACCATCAACACTCCTAGGAATGATGAGTGTTCAGGAGATGCAGGCAGAGTCCTCATAGCATCTTCCATGAGAGGCAACGAGGCAGGAGGCAGAATAAATAAGAGGTTGGACGTAAGGGATGAAGGAGAGGGAAGAGTTTGGAATAATTTCAAGTTTCTAATAGGGGTGACCAGATAAATATTAATCAACCTTGATTGAAAGTAAGAAAAAGTTGAAGACTGGATTAAGAACACAAATGAGTTTAGAAAGTTTAAGTCCTTGGAATTTCAAGTTTTTATATTGAAATATAAAAAATACTTATGCTACAGTCAACACTGCAGGATTAGATTCAAGGATTAGATGAGCCAACATTTAAAAAAATTCTTACTTCCACCGTAAAATTAATGCTCAATAGTAAGTGATATTTACTGGGTTCTTGTTATAAGATGAGAAACGTTTTTATGAGGCCAATGTGCATTCTCTCATTTAGCTCACGGAAGTTTAGCTGAATAGGTTATCATTACTATTCTCATTTAACAGAGGATGCCCACAAACAGAGTAATGAAGTAGGTAAGTAGCATTTAAATGGTTATTGTGGCCGCTCAGTAAATTCTGCATGAACATTGATAAACAGAAAGTGCAAAAAGGAGGTTAATTTTTCATTCCCCCAACTCACCTGTCCTCTCTGCTTCAAGTACTTACTGAGTGCCAATGGAGCACCAGGCATTGCTGAGTGTCAGAAACTTTGTTCATTGTTGAAATTCTTCTCCCACTAAACAAAGTCACATATATTTCTTCAGTCTAAAATCCTTTGAAATTTTGAAGATAGCTATGAAGTATCTGGTAAGAAAAGCATGGGTTAAAGAAGTGAATCTTTCTCACTATGTTCAATGACTTCATATTTGTAATGTATTTGGTCCTCTCAATACAAAGGTGAGAGTAAAATTATTCTCATTTCAAAGATTGCTGAGGATTAGGTCACAGCATCTAGGGAACATAGGTTTCAAGTGAGTGATTTAAGTGTGGGCATATATTTGGGAGTGCTCTTGGGAATGCTCTTGGGAACACCTATGAATGAATGAGTGGTCAAGATTGGCAAGGGAGAACTTAACTGCAGTGTAGTAGTAACAGACATTTCAGCTAATCAAGTCCATCGGGAGTCTCTGGGGTTGGGTGATTTTTCAGAGATATTCTGAATTGAGGCAAGATGGCCTGGACAATGCACCTCCAAAGTAACTAGTCAGAGTAGAAGGGTGAGCCCTACGTAGGGAGAATAATCTGGCAAGGAATTTCCCTTTGGCTCAAAGCAATTCAAGAGGAATGGTGGCTTGAGCATTGGCAGGCAATGCTGTTGGCAGCTCGAAGTGCTTTGATCTTCAGCATGGGATCCTGGGTCATCTTCCCCCAAATTGTGGAGCTAATTAAGTTTGTGAACTGAGGTACCATGTTTCATGATTTGGCAATTCTACTTCTGGGATACATCCAAAAGAATTGAAAGCAAGGACTTGAATAGGCATCTGTGCATCCATGTTCATAGAGCCTTATTTACAAAAGCCCAAGGTAGAAGAAACCAAAGTGTCCATCACAAGGTGAGTAGAAAAATAAAATGTGATACATGTGCACATTGGAATATTATGCAGCCTTATAAAGAAAGGGAATTTGGATACATGCTACAACAGGGGTGAACCTTGAAGATATTCACATTAAATGAAGTAGACCAGTCACAAAAGGACAAATATTGTATAATTCTATTTGTATACGGTATGTAGAGTTGTCAAGTTGATAGCCATAGAAAGTGGAATTGTAGTTTTCAGGGGCTAGGTGTAGAGGAAAAATGAGGAATTAGTCCTTAATGTATAGTTTTAGGGTGGGACAGTGGGAATGTTCTAGATGTTTCTCACAGTTATACAACAATGTAAATGTACTTAAAGCTACAGAGTTGTATACTTAAAAATGGTTAAAATAGTACATTTTGTGTTATGTATATTTTATCACAGTCACAAACAGAATGTGAAGCTTTTGTATACAGAGATAAGACTAGAAAACTGTAAAACTAGACACATAAATATATACATATACAATATATAAAGCCTATGGTTTAAACATGAACTAGAAATATTTATTTAAAATTATGAAGACATAATCAATAGCACTATGAGTCTTTACTGACAAATCAAAAAAAGTCATGAACGAATGAAGATATGAACATGCTCTGAGATCAAAGGAAATAACATTGTTGATTCTCTTTTATTTTTGTGTTTGTACAAAGTACTTATACTCTGACACAAGGGCACATGATTTAGAGGTTGGAAATTTAAATGGAAACTCCTTTTTAAAAGCCAGCAAAGTAAACCCCAATGTAGAAAGAAAAGTAACAAATGAAAATGAAAATAAATAAATAATAAAAATAACAAAGAAAGAAAATGAAGAAAAAGAAATGAATGCTCATAAAAGTTATAGTAATGAAAGCAAGGCAGTTCTAATGCAGACAGCAATCGCTGGGAAAAATGAGATAGAAGGGCCCGGGATTTAGCTCAGTGGTTCCATCTCCTGTCTTGCAAGCCCAAGGTCCCGAGTTCAATCCTCAGTACCCCCCAAAAATAAATAAATAAAAAAGAGATAGGGATGTGGGAAATAACTACATGAGAAAATATATGATTAAGTTTAATATAAAATTAAGTTTGTTAAAATATTTATAAGTAAAAGAGTGGAAGGCAACATGAAAACATATTAATAATTATTATCTGTGACTTGTGGATTGCCCATGATTTTTATATTTTGTTTATTTGTATTTTATAAGTTTTTCAACAATAATATCCATATATATTTGTACAGTCAAGTAAAAGACACCATTTTTAATAAAGAAAAGCAAAGCAAAAGACTCTGGGCAGCCCCAGAATATCTTGGATCTGTTCTTCTGAAAGGCCATCCATTAGGGTTATCTTCAGTCTTCTCTCTCAAGCAGCTTTGTGGCCTTTTTTCAGACTCTTGCTCCCACATCTATCTCAATGTGTGGGCAGGAATAGAATGAAATGCTGATCTTGAGAAAACACTGTGTGAGATACTATCGGGAAGACATTAAGATGTAGTTTTAATTGAAGATTGGAAGATTTGTCAACAAATTGGAGAGAATCCAGAGGAGAACCAAGGAACGACCAAAGACCTGGACTTGAGAGTGGAGATGAAAAGAAAATGTGTTTAACTTGGCCAGACTCTTAAGTAGATTCTTCAAAAACAGTACTGGGGCCCAATCAAACCACCATTAACAACTGCCAGGCAAGGCCCCATCCGGAGTGACCCTAAAGGTCAAAATAAACTCTTAAAATTTCCAATGCTTATTAGTTCAACCTGAGGTTAAAAACCCTATCTTCCACAAAGCTTTTTGCATGTATGCCAAGAGCTTGTCTTCAGTTATACATTAAAGATGCAAATATTGTGTAGAGGAAGGAAGTCTCTAAGGGCAGCTTAGAAGGCTCCCAGTCACCGAAGAAGCCGACATGGCCACAGTGGGCCAGATTTCCCCCAGCCCAGGTTTGGTCAGTACACGTGTTTTTGTTTTGTTTTTCTTTGTGGCTCACTTTTCCTGCTTGTTTTGTGTTTATTTGGGACAAACAGAGGACATTGAGAAAGTGATGAGTGAAAAAGAAATAGAGATATATACAAAAAAGCAAGGCCAAGAGAGTTCCTGAGAGAGGACCAGCTGTTTGCTTAGAGAGGGACAAAGAGTGGCTCATACTCAGCCAGAAACTTAGGGGTTAGGCTGAGCTAAAAGCTGGGGCAGAGACCATGGGAGAAGCAGCCAGACAGGGAGAGAAGCAAGGAGCGGGACCAGTTCTCTGTCCTGGGGTGGAGCTCGGTAGGGGATCTTGAGTCATTTGTACTCGTCAGACTGTTGAAAGGAGAGCAGAGATCTGTAACAAGGCAACACTGTTTATTTTTAATATGCCATTATATTGTGGTAACCGAAAAGGAAAAAAGGCAGAAGAAAATTTAGAATGGAGGTGGGGAACCTCTGTGTTTTCCCTTGAGAGTCTCTTACAGGGAGGCAATATTTTCTCTCTAAGTGGGACAGCCTGGCTAGTCTGACATGGCCCCTCAGGCACCCTGGCCCCTGGCAAAGAGGTGGGGCTGGGCTCATGAATCCTTTTGTCTCTGTTCCCTATGGACGAAACTTTATAACGGAGTAAAATATTGTCATGGGTTTCTAGTCAGACTTGGCAATTCTTGCCCTAGTTCCTTCACTCTGAGGCACTTATACTCTGTCACAAGGGCACATCGTTTGAAGACACAGGGCAATTTAGATGGAAATTCCTTTTAACCCTTGCCACATGCCTCAAACTAAGATGCCACGTCTGATGAGCTGATGATCTGGACTTATCCAGCATTACATGGAGGTTTGCACTGATGGTTTGTATTCCTGCTTCATTTCACCTTGCTTATTTAGGAGTATGTCACTGAAGCAGCATAATAAAATGAATAGTTTTGTTCTTTTATCTTTTCATGATTTGATCGCACACACAAAAAACCTGTGTAGGAAGATAGTTAAAAATTCTAAACTTGAGTAACTTTTCACTTAACTAGGAATATACTAACTCCACTTGAAATTACTGACATGTTGAAATGACAGAGATCATGGTACCAGCAGACAATGTGCCATGCTGTAGACAAATACAGATCTATGACAATGACTCTAAGCACAGTGCATCTGACCCATTATTGGAGATACCTATGTATGAAGATCAGTTGAATTATTTACTTGCTTTTGCCTGTTAATTCTCTTGGATTTAAGCATGGATCCTCTTGAAATATGATGCATTTCATGCATAAAATTGCAGTTAAATAAATGTCTCTTTTGGAGGTGTGATCTCAGACAAAGGGTGTAAGATCTGAGATAATTTGAGAACCATTGCTGTGAATTGTAGTGTAGAGCAAGAGACTTTTGAGCACAGGACTTAAGAAGAAGCAAGTCACACAGAGGACAAGGCTGGACCAAATGTATCTGCACATTAGAGTTGCCTTGGGGACATTTAAAGAATACATGCCCTTGGGCTTCACTCTGAACCACTAAATAGGGACTCCATAGTGAGACCTAGGAGTCTATATATTTTTTAATCATTTGCATGTATAGACTATCACGGTGAACACTGGGCTGGAGAACTTTTGCTTTCCTGCCTAGAAATTCTGAACATATTCTAAAGCATGATCACAAATTTAATATAATCAGGTGGCTGATTATGTCTTTCAGTGGAAACTGCATAGATTTCTTCCATAGGGAATTAGATCATTTCTCCCAATGTTTTGATCACCAGTCCTAACTAATAACTCAAGAATCACACGATAGGTTGTATAGTAGATACAGCCAATGAGGTTTACTTGAACAAAGATGCTCTGTTGATGATACTATTTTTTATTCTCCCTGCTTTATTGGGGTGAATTAATATGAAAGTGTGTTCCTTTCTTCAGGTGAACATTTTGTGAAACTTCTGGAAAATCCAGGACTTCAGCAACTCTCTTGAGATCAGAAGTCTGTTAAGTTCCATAGCAATCGTTTATTGTATCAAAACATATTTGCTAATCTTTCCTTAAAAGCATTATTTCAGAATACTTATAGGTGTTCTGTGACAGGGCAGGAATATGAAAGATTGCAAGAGAAAGAATGGGAGAGAGAGAGAGTAGAAGCACTGGGGATTCTGAAAAATGCTTCCAGTTGCTGGACCTAACTGTGGGTGAGTGCTCAGACTGAAGGCCAGAAGACAGAAGGATGACAGTCATTGACTCATTGTCACCAACTCTGAGTAAGACTTTTGACCTTTTGGTGTCTCAGTGAATGAATCCGAAAGCAAAGAAACAGTGGGAAAAAGCAATATGGTCAAACTGGCCATGAGGTCTCCTAGGTAAATATGTGATGATATTGGAATTGAGTGTTCTTATGAACTTCTGTGGCTTCTTTAGCCAGAGGAATTCTTATTGCGACAGACAACCCTGTCATTTAGCTTTGCGGTAATGAGGAGAAAGCTTCTGATGTGGAACTCTGGATCACTGTGAGGCCTAAGAAAAGAACAACCTTCTTGTCCTTCCACCCACCAGCACCAGGTCTATTCAGAACAGAGGCAGAGAGGTTCCCATGAAGTTAGTGTTTTAAAAACTCAACTTTATGGTACCCACTTTGGGCCTGTAGCTTGAAAATTTTTGAAAAGGGTATGCACTTGTGTAATTGCCACTATAATTAACATATTGAAATTTTTATTTGTCCTTAACCATTTCTTTGTGTCCCTACCTAGAAAAGTTTTCATGATTCCCAGTCTCAGACAACCACTGATCTGTTTTTCTTCATTATAGATTAAATTTATCTTTTCTACACACATAATAATGCATTATATATTTTTTCATGTATAGTTTAACTCAGAATAATGATTTTTGAGATTCACTCATGAAGTTGCATATACAGTATCAATAGTTTTTAAATTTTATTTACTGAATAGCAGTTTCCTTGTTTTGGATTCTGCCTAAATGGCATTTTGGATCAACCTCTTCACTTCCCCAGCTGCAAGAGATGTTGCCTGCTGACTGTCACATTTAATCAGTACTCTGGAATTGCCCGTGGTGGAATGCAGCTGTCTCATTTTAGGATGATCCATCTTTTTGGGAGTTGTTGCATGTAACACAGAGAATGAAAAGTCAGTCCAGCAAATAAAACGTTCTTGTCCTCTTTTCTTGATTCAGGATATCTTTGGAGGGCTCTATCAGCTTCAAGCTTTCCATGGGATCAACAAATGGAGTGGTTTAAGACAGTACTCTGTTTGTGGTACATTTGTTTTCTCATGTTTCAGAAGGCCAGAAGTCTGAAGTCAATATATTGGCAGGGATTAGTCCTTCATCCTTTGCATCCCTCTCTCTTTGAGCTTTGGATGTTTGCTAGCAAACATTTGCACTCCTTGGCTTATAGTTGTATCCTTCCAGTCTCTGCCTCTGTCCTGATGTCACCTTCTTCTTTGTGTGTTCCTTAAAATGGACACTTGTCATTGGATTTAAGGCCCATGTAAGTAATCCAGGATGATCTCATCTCAAGAGCCTTAACTTTACTACATTTGGAAGATCCTTTCCCCCCCAAAAATAGCATTCAAAGTTCTAGGCATATCTTTTTGAGGGCACCATGCAACCACCCTCTCTGGGAACAGTACAGTGGATGGATGCTTAGGAAATTTTTTAAAATTTCCAGTTGGCCAGCAATGAAGCCCCATCACTAGAGATGAGTGGAGCCCCATTGATGGCTCCTATATAGTGGAGGGCAAATATTCAGTGAACTGGGAAGGGACAGAAATGCTCTGGCAGATACTTCCGATGTTTAAGCAAAGTAGTATCGAGACTATGGAACCAAACAAACATATCAAGGAAAGATAATGAAAGCCTGAGAGTGATTAGTCACTACTGGAGGTGGATCAGACTCCCAATCACCTGACCAAGGGTAAGGTGGACTGATGGAAAAAGACATGACGCCGCCTGCTGTGTAAGCTCAAGGACCCAAGTTCAATCCCTGGTACCAAAAAAACAAAACAAAAAAAAGACATGACAAGATCTTAATGCATAAATCGGGAGCCCAGGATGGTCAAATCTCTTATCTGGCTAAGACACTGTCTTCTGGAGCTTGCCACTATTTATTAAACATGCAGTTTTGTTTCTAGAAGGTGTATGGGGCAGTGTAGAGAACAGTGAAGTGGAGAGCACTGATGTGAGCAGGGTCCTAGCAAAAAGGGAACAAGATATTCTAGTAGGAACAGATAATTGATTAATGAGAAATTTGTTTCTTCTCTTGGATTAATTTTTGCCTCTGTAGGAGTTCTCTGTGCAAGTCATGCTGCCCTTCGCTGCACTATTGTTTTGGCATCCAAAATGTCACAGCATCATGGATCATTGAGACCTCTGCTGTAATCAGTAGTGTGGGAAGTTGTTCCTTTTCCACACACCAACCGCTGGCTCTTCAGGCAACCATTGTGGGCTAACAGGCAGAATCAGACTTTTAATATGAAAAGCCAATTTATGAATCTGTAGCTCACTCAGGGTGGTCTACATCAAGTCACCAGTTTAAAGAGAAATGCAAAGACTGTACGATCTCACTGAAAGAAGATAGAGCACTCTCATCTTCTGCAGATGGAGGGCAGAAAAAGCCCAGGATCAATCGCAGAGTCGGTAGGCTCTAGAGAAGTCTGTCTTCTTGGCCTTGGCAAGTCAGGTACATTTGGCGCAGGGCTCTGATTGGAAATAAATGGGACCCTGGTGTTTAGGATGCTATGTCTTGAACTCCCCCCAGATTCCCCTGACATTCCACATCTACTAAGTGACCCTTTCTTCAAGTAGAAGTCTAGACCTTTCCATTTTTGAAAGTAATGTAGAGAACATTGTTTAACATATCAGGTTCTTGTCCCCTCCTTTAGGATCTATGTTCATGTCCTTACCTGGTCACCAGAAGAATCACTGGCCTCATGTGACAACAAAATCAAACTGGGAAGTACTGGAGCTGCTAAAGGAAGAAAGGACAAGACCCTCAGAGAGATGCAGGCCTCAACTACATATATTGGGAGGAAGCTGGAGAGTATGGATGGGCTGGGTGGTGAGAGTGTTTGCTCAAAGACAACTCATCATAAATTTGAATAAGGTAAAAGTTTCTTAATGTGGAAACCCTCTTCAATGGTTTAGTCCACTCTGGAAAAGACCCAAAACAATGGTGATAATACGTGCTGGAAATTTCTCTCCTGATGCCTAGAAAAAGCAGTGGTCCACTGGTTTTGAAACAGTGGTCCATTGTTTGTGAAGTAGGCAACATCATAATTATTTTGTTAAACAAATCCAAAGAAATGAGCACAGTAGAACAACGCCAGAAAACCCAGCCACCTGCATTCCTCAGGAAGATCCAAAGACTTTCACTCTTCAAAGTGATAAGGAATGTGAAAGTGAGGGCAGTGCCGAGTTATTAAGAAGTGCCAGAGGGAGATGCTTCTTCAAAGCTGAAAGAAATGAGAGTGACAGGATCCCGAAATAGTAATGGGCTTTTATTGGAACCTAACAAGTCAGAGAAGTGCCTGCTTGAACATCCTCATGGTATGGCAGCTGGCTACCTACAGGGGCTGCAATTCAAGAGCAAGCCTGCCTGTTTAATGACTTCTCCTTGGATGTGACTTCCACTGTGTTATATTTGGTAGAAGTGAGTCACTAAGTCTGGTGCACATGCAAGAGGAGGGGAAAGTGGGTTCTCTTTTAGAAGGAAAAAGTGTCAAAGAATTTTTAAACAATCTAAAAGAAGTTCTTAGGTGAAGTCCATGCTTCTTATGGCTACAGATCTGTGGGTTTCAAAGTTATAGCTCTCAACAACAACATTTTTGCCAGGGGACACTGATCTTTAAGGAACAGCTGTTGCCCTGCTTCTGTAGGCCCTGTGCCAGGCTAGGTTACATTACCCTGATGGTTGGATTGAGAAAGTACTACAGCAACCCAGTGGGGGTAGCAATGCACCAACGTGGGACCTACTGCAACAGCTGTTCATATTCTCCTGTTCAATTTTGTCAGTCAAGGAACCAGCTTAATGATCATATCCTGAGGGTCTGAGAAATACCACCCAAAGAAGCCACCTATCCTGGAAGAAATGGTAGCCATGGGTAAAGGGAATCTAGAGCAGATATGGAGGAGAGAGATGAGGATATCTCTTTGGGTTCCAAGACTAGAGACTGCAGCCACTTTGAAGTTTGTCCCACTAACCTTCCTGGTGCAATTTTCCCAAGAAAAGAGAGCATCCAAAATCCTGCAGGAACTTTATTAAGTTGGAGTAACTTATCACTTGAAGGAAGTACATCCATGTCACACAGGAAGTATCTGTGGCTGAGGTGGAGGCCAGATGCCTGCAGGCACGTACTCTCTTATGGACCAGCCATTCACTCCTCCTGCTGCTGGTTGTGGGCTGTTGGTGGCTCACAGCCAAGTTCCTCTTCTGGAACAGAAGAGAGAGTGCAGGCTGGCCCAAGGCTATTTTCTCCTTCCCTAAGAGCAGACTACATGCAATGACCAGTTGAGTGTGAAAGAAAAAGTCCTCTCTCCTTGTCTCAACTTGGGCTATTTCTAAAGGACTATCTTAATTGTGGACGTTGCTCCTGGATCATGACATCCTGCTGCAAGTCCACTATACTTCACCTGCCTCCTCTGCTCTTTTCCCCATCACCCGAGGCTGCTGTTCTTGGATGGATTTTCCAATAACCACCCTGCTCCTGGTACTTACCTCAACACCTGCTGTCCAATGCTTACCGGGGGACACTTGTAGATTTAAGTTCTTTGCATATATCATCACTCTAAATCCTCTCAAATAATTCTATGACATGGCTACTACTTGTACGTGCACTATACAGATAAGAAATCCAAAATAGCTGGGTGTAGTGGTACACTCATGTAATCCTAACATTCTGGGAGGCTAAGGGAGGAGAATTCTAAGTTTGAGGCTAGCCTGGGCAACTGACTGACTTAGCAATACTCTGACTCAAAATTTAAAAAATTAAAAAGGGCTGCAGATATAGCTCAGTGCAAAGTCCCTGGGTTCAATTTCCAGTACCACAAAATATCAAAGTGTCTGTTCTTTGCTTGCTTGTTAGGGATCTTCTTCCCCCGTTCAGTAGTATTCCCAGAAGGATTGGTATCAAGCTGCCTGCTGGCAAAGACTCACATAACTTGAGACTTGAGAGAAATAGAAGGCCTGGTTGGCCTCATTGTTTCTGAAAAAAGGCAACATTAAAAATTTTTTGTTGCCCAGAATGTAACTTTAGATGGAAGTAGAAGGTTCTCAGTTTTAACTGCAGAGGGGCTGAGGTGCCAGTGACTGGCAGGGAGGCATTTCCAAAACCAAACACCTTGAAACTCTCCCAGGTGATCCTTTGTGATTGTGGAGTAAATCCTGTCCTCAGGTTTGGGAATACTTTCTGTGGCCACTAGAAATCTGCCCTCCTGCCTACCAGTGTTAGGGAGCTATAAGTAAAGATAAGATGCCTGGATTTCCCATAACTGAAGAATACTAAGAAGGATAATAAAGCTCTTTCTTTTGGAAGAGAGAATTTTGGTCTTCTATTTTTGATGTGAAAATACTAACTTGAAAATACCTTTTCTTCCAATGGGCTTTCTGTCAAACTTGGTACCACTGAGACTCAACGAACATTACGTGGCTGGCTGCCAAACTAAATACATCTTGGCCAAGCTCCTAATAATGGAAACCAACATGTGGTGGGAAAATGTCTTAAGGATGTTTTGTAGAAAAAGGTTCCTGATGAGCCTGCAAAAATAATCATGTCTTCATTGCTCTTGAAATCTAAATAAATTAGATCAAATTCATCAAAATTCTTTTGGTCTATCAGTAGAAATTTACATTTCTACTGGTGAGCCTTGACTAGTAACATTTTAACGAGCTGAAAAAAAAGTTTGTATTGTTTAAAGGGAAGTACTTATACATGAGAACAATTTCAAGACAGAATTTTTCCCCCAAAATATATAACTAGCTTCATATTTATTTCATTGTGATAACAAGATATCTGGGTGCCACTGGATAAAAGTGATAAATTATTTAAATATTACTTATGTAGTACATTTTTTAAAATTTACAAGATTTACATCACAACTGTAGGGATCTGAAGTAAAGATGGTGACACTGTCACAATTTTCTGTTCATTATGGTAATGATGTTGCTCCACAGAAATATCAGATGTTTCTAGTTCTATTATAAACAGGTCAGTTAGCTAGAAATTAATATATAGTCAGAGAGGGACTGGGCCCTCGAAGTCAGCTCAAAAAATAAAAACATCACAATTGTGGCTGGAGGTATATCTGAAAAAGGCCAGCCTCAAGATGAGGATGCAATGGCCAGGCCTACATGCTTCCCTGAGGGATAAGCAGTAATTAGAAATTTTACTATAATTGCACCCCCTGGTCCAGTAAGTCTAGATAAGCCTCAGATGCCCAGGCTGGTGATCAGAACATTTGGACCCATCTCCTTCCAGAAATGCCTTTGTTCTTTCTATATACCTTTGCTACCAGACTTGTTTCCCTATTGGATCAATATTAGCTAAGTGATTATACTTGTAATCCTATAGGGCAGTGATGGCAAATCTTTTAGAGACCAAGTGCCCAAACTGCAACCCAAAACCCACTTATTTATCACAAAGTGCCAACACTTCAATTAAACCTGAACACTGAGCTTTTAGTTTTGAAAAAAACAACTGTCACCCAATGCTCAGCTACTGGGGTGACTTGGCTCACATGCCCACAGGGTGGGCTCTGTGTACCTGCTGTGGCACAGGTGCCATAGGTTTGCAACCACTGGGAGAGGGTGATTATAGTTAGACCCACATTGTACTCACGTTGCGACTTTGCTGTTTCAATTACTCCTGCCTAAGGGCCTCAGTGAGCACCCCATTTAGGACCCCTTCTGGAAATCTACCAGCTAGTCTTCTTATTTCCAATAAAACTCTCCTCACTTCTTCCTTTGTTTCATGACTTTATTCCTCGATGTTGTGGGACCACAAACTGGGCACATTTGCTATCTCACAATTGGGAGTGACAGTTCTCCTACAGCAATTCTGTATGTATACCCCACACCCCTCTGTACTGCTGCATATTCTTTGTCTCTGGCAGATCTTCCTCTTTTGAGAGACACAAATTTGTGATTATGTACATAGAAGTCATCTGTATTTGACTCTAAAAATAGACCATGGCCTAAGACCAGAGCCCTTGCAATCATCCATGGCAGTTGGTGCCTGGTTTTTTAAAATTCAGTAAATATCACTTCTTTTATTGTGATTCTGTGTGGACTGGCTAGAAATGTCTTTGTTTTGAAATTAATTAATTAAAGCCAATGAAACACCTTCAGAAACCTGACCTAGGAGCCAAAATACTTAAGTCTTTGGATTTTAAAATAAATGCTAGTCTAAATTGACTTTTAAAAAGTATTTTTTTTCTGTGGACTATTATGTAAAAGATAATGATCCAAAGAATGGAATTTATATAGTTTTGTGAGTTTGGTGATTGGCAAGAAGACAGGTTGCGCTTACTGTATGGACTCCCCTGTTCACTCTCCTGCTTTGCTGAGACGTCAGCTCTAGTCAAGGCTGGGTGCAGCCAGCTTCTTGGAGCAGAGCTTTGACCCAACATGGTGACTTGTCCCCAGATTGTAACCATGATGAGTGAGCTCTATTTATAGTTACCTCATTGTTCACAGAGACCATTGACACTTGCTGGTGAAAATATTCCTTAGGTGATATGCACATCCAGTGTACCTTAAAAAAAGTTCAAATCCAGGCAGCAATTTAGAACTAAGAAAATGATAAATTCACAGATTTCTAAAGAAATACTTTAAAAGAATCAAATTAAGGAAAGTATCACAACAGCTTTTTTTCTAGCATTTTCTTCAATGTCTGTCTTTAAATACTACAAACTCCTTGATGTTTCAGTAATATCTTATATTTTTTGGTTTTATTTCTGAAATTTGGCTTACTCCTTGTTAGGGTTTAGCTTTAAAATATCCTCCAAAAGTCTCATATGTGTGGAAGTGTAGAACATAGTTTATTTAGTTAGCTTATGAGTGAGGCAGCTAGCTAGGGGAAGGGCCTGAAAAAGAGGTGGATAGGCCATAATAATGGGAATTTAAAGAATAATACTGACCTAGGACTTTGGACCAAGAACAGCTTCCTCAGGCAAGAAAGAATGGAGCCCCTCCTAGAGAGAGATGCAGCCAACCCCTACTAAGCTCATGAATTTTGAGGAAATTGTAAGCAAAATAACCAGTTTCTTTCTAAGACTCCAGTTTACTGTAAACACTACGTGAAATAAATGGGTTAGGGGAGACTGAGTTCCAATTGGTCATTTGTTTACCTTCACAGGGCCACCCATTATCACCTATCGGTGTCCCTTAAATGATTAAGTAATCCCTGTGCCCTCCTTAACATCAGTGACTAAAGATTGAGGGGCCACATGACAACCCACTCAGGACCCCTCCTTGAAATCTAGGAGCTGTTCTTCATCTTCTTGTTTCCAATAAAAACCCTCCTAACCTTCTCCTTTTGCTTGGTGACTATGTTCTTAGACATTCGTGGAACCACGAGCTTGGTTCACATGGGAATAGAAGGTTCTTGGATCATCGGGGTGCTGTATTCATCAATGGATTCATCTATTGATGAGTCTAGTAGTTGAGTTTGAAGTTAGGAAGTGGGGCTGGGAAGAGGTGGGTCATTGGGGTTTTGACCTGGAAGAGTGTATTATTCTTGTTCCTGGCTCTTCTCCTTCTTCTCTCTACTTCCTGGCTGCCATAGGTTGGCAGCTTCTTTCCACTACAACCTTCTGCCATAATTTGCCTTGGATCCAGCCAACCATGGGCTGAATCCTGTGGAGAATTTGAACCAAAATAAACTTCTCCTCTTTTGAATTGCAGGTGTCACATATTTTGTTCCAGCAAAGGGAAAGCAACTGATAATACATGCTTGTTTTTCCAAGGCCATGCTAGCCTAACAATATAAATTAAATTATTATTTTCATTTCTTATTCAAATTTATTCATTCTAAAGATATTTGTTAATTTTCTACTATTTATCTGACCATAGGAATAGATAAATAACCCATTCAGATTTCAGCATTAACCAAATAAAATAAGTTTTTGTTGTGAGACACGGGAGCTACAGTAGAGGCAGGAAGAGATGGTGTTGGATGAAGTAGGAGAGGCCTGTGTTTTAGGGTGGTGATGATTGGCCATACCTAAAGCACAAGGAAGAAAACATGGAGAAAGGATTCCAGGCAGGGACACCACCACTAGGAATACTTCAGTGTGGCTTGTGTGGAGTGAGAGGAGACTGGCAGAGCTTCCAATTTTTAAGTGCAAACTGGAAAGGCTTAAGTGGGGTAAAGATGCAGTCTGATTTCAATTAGAATCATAACATTAAAAAACAGCAGTGACTGGCTTCCTTTGCATCGCTAAAGTCATGTGTCTTCCACTCTCAATAGTTTCGTACCAGATATTTACAAATATCTGATTCCTTATATGTGTTCCTGATTTTCCAGTTCTTGAATCTGTTGTCTTTCAGATGTTCATTCTCAGGGCTCACTGAAACCTCCCTAATCATATTCTGGCTCAATCCCTTCTGGCTCAAGATGCTCTTGTCATTGTATTGATGATGCATTTCTTGGAGGAAATCTCTGATATGTCATTTTTTATGATACCACCTCTATCTTTGACCATGTCTTGTTGCTACTCTCCATTAATTTCTGTAAGCAAGACAAAGATCATAAACTCGTTCTACTTTTGTTTAAATGTATAAGGTGTGAGGGACAGGCAGGCTGTGGAAGCCAGCCTTGGGTGGAAAAATGTGATAGCAGTGTTTTAGGCACATACAAAGTTGCAAGGTTTAAAGCAAGCGATCAATAGCAGAGTCACTGGAGGCTCACATATAGGAGGAATTTATTGTTGGTACTACTAATAGATGTGCTCAGAATTGTTACATGGGCTGTGGACATTGAGTAACAGGAAGGTGGAAGTCTAAGGGAAACCCACTAGTAGTATTTGATTGACCCTTTGGGATGCCATCACATTTTGTGAGAAAGCAATTCTATGGTTCCCTATTCTTTCAGGAAAGGAAACATTATGGAGTTAGGCCAAGAAAATTGGGATTTGACTAGACAAGGCTGCCCTGCTTGGCAGACTACTCCACCCTTTTAAGGGAGCAGCTCTGTGGCCCTCTATAGACTTGGAAAAACAGAAGGGAAAGAGAATATTTTTGTCAAAGTTGCCTAGGAAAAAATTATTGTAGAGAATTCTTGGAAAAACATTGCTTTCAGAACTACTCAAAATATCTGGTAGGCTAAATATAGAACACTGTCCACAACCTTGAGTTGCAGAAGTCTGGCTAAATGTGAGCTCCTGGGTGTTGTCTGCCTCCCCATCCTGCCCCTCACTTTCTCTGCACTTCCCAAGCTAGTCCTGGAAGCTTAACTAAAAATACTTATTAAACAAAAATCTTAATTGTTGTCCTAACACAAGCTGTAACTTAATTAAAAAAAAACAACTTTATGTGATGTTAATGAAATTTCCCTCTAAAAAATGTAACAGCTAAAGGAAAAGAGGGAATGTTTCACAAACTAAAAGAGGCCACAAATGTATCTTTCAGGACATGTTTTATAAAGTTTGTGAAAATCAAGAGAACACTGTGATCGCCCAACACTCTGGGAGTGAATTATGGAGGAGGTAATTCAGAAGATTATACATTTTGTATGGAAGATCTCACTCTGTTGTTCCCTAAAGGAAATCTGTATTTACAGAATGAAATTGCAATTGTGTAAAAGTAAAACTCTGTTCTAAGAGGTGAGAGGCCTGAAGTTCAAGCCTAAATAAAATCATTAAAATGCATTCTTTGGTGATGTACTTTTCTTTATGTTTATTACTATTATTAGTAGTAGTAGTTCTCTCTAACCCACTCTTTTACAGTAGAAATGTACATTTTCATTTCCTCATTTGTAACAGTTGTGTTATATAAAGTCACTGCAAACACAGGATTAACAAATATCAACCCAACATGTCTTGGGGAAATACAGGATTAGGGCCCATGAACCTCTGGTTATGTTTTCATCAATAGATCAGTGCATAACTCTATTTTAAGTGCGTTTCTGTTTCTTATGGAGTGTATATATCTAACAGCTAGCTCTATCACTCATTCGGGAGTGTAGCTTATCTGGCACACATATATATCTTCTCCATGAGGCACTCCACAGCCTTCCTGTGTTTAAGAACACCAGACAGCATGTCAGGACTATGCTTAGAGGTCATTTTAAACATTGAAATCACCAAAAGAAGTGCAAAAAAATGCAAACAAAATGTGGCATTAGATTGATAGTCAAAAGGACATGTGTTTACACTATAAGTTGCAGTAAGAAGGCAGAGCATTCATTACCTTCTTGGTTCTCAGCTAAAACCATGCCTAGCAGGCAATTCAAATTGTCACCAGTCTTGTGCATATCTGGGTATGACTACAAAAGCACAGAAGTTGTTGATTTGGAGCATACAAATGCATTGTAAGTAGGTGGAATTTGTTAATAATAAGAATTGACCCAGAATCCCAGCACTTAGGGAGCTGAGGCAAGAGGATCGCAGGGAATTTGAGGTCAGTGTGGGCTACATAGTGAGTTCAAGGTCAGCCTGAACTACACAGGAAGACCGTGTCTCAAAAATTAAAAAAAAAATGGCCATAAACACACACACACACACACACACACATTTTTCCCATTCTCTTCTACTATGTCCTTGTCAAATATCCTTTTTTTGCATGTATCGAGGATTACCTTGGGAAACTCCCTTCCATTTCGAGAGAAACTAGATGCTAGAAGGTGCACTGCTAAGAAGGGTCGAATTTATACTTGAGATGTGCTGGTGTGTGCTCAACCCAAACAATTCTTGGATCTGGAAAACTAGACCCCAGAGGCACACATAGGTGTGCTTCGCTATCATTAACACATGGACACATACAGAACCTTTGAGGATGTCTGGCAAAATGACCAACTGGCAGACATCAAAGCAACCCTCTCCCTTCATGAGCAGAATTGGTGGATCTAATATATTCTACTTCAAAGGTTCAGCATATTTTCTGATGAAAAATGATAAGAAAATTTCTGTATGTAGAAAAAGGCACTGCAAAGCCCTGGACAGCGTGAGCCCTGGGGTCTAGGACAGAAGGGAGATCCAGGGAAGAAGAAAAGCCTACGACCCTGTTCTTTTCATGACTTCCTTTCCTTATTTTCCTGGTTTTTAATTTCAAAATTATTTTCTATTGTCTTTCCAAGATTTTATTATAAGTTTAAGATTCTAATCAACCCACTTACTGTTATTTTACATGTCTTTAATGGTGGTATTTCTCCTAATGGTTTATATAATATTTTATTAGAGCTTATCTTTTGTTGTGTTATAGGGCCCACGAGAATTCCATTTCCCTCTGTTTAAGTCATATGCAAGGACTGACCTGGCTAGGCCTCAGAAATTTCATCAGCCTATTTATTAATCTGTCACATGGATTCCCATCATAAAAATACTAAATGTGGATGGAATCTTGTCCTCAGCACAGATTTAGAGTCTTTATCTGCTGATTGTTTCAATGAAAGGTTTGGTTGTTGATTTAAATCCCAGATAAAAAACTTTTGAAGAGCAATTCAATAATCTCAAAAAATTTATCCATTAAAATAACCCAAAGAAAAATAGGGGGGTATGTTAAAAATAATTCCTCAAAGTCTAGGTTGTATTCACATAAAAAATGACTAGAACTAAAGAATTCTTCAGTTGAATCATTGCTCAGAAAGCAGAGAAAAATTGATTGTATTTAGGCTTTACCATCAAATACACTGGTTAAAATTTTAAGAGTGTAAAGAAGTCTTTTTCCTGTGGTTCTTAAGAGGTAGCCTCTAAATGTTCGAGTTTCCCAAATCATAGTAATGCCTTTGTTATTCATAGTGGACCTCTCAGGCCACTCCTGAGGTTATGCCCATGAACTAACTTATAGTGGGCCCCTAAATAAATTATATTGACAAAATGACTCAGGCTGGGGGATGGCTAAGCCAGAAAGACCAGACATGTGATTAGAAGGTTAGGGCTTTGAGTGCAGTGATATCAGTCTGACCTCTAGGAAAGAAAGGAGAACTGGAGACTGAGTTCCCTAGACTAATAATCTAATAGAGCCTATCTATATGGTGAAGTTCCAATAAAAGCTATGGAACCAACTCTTGAGCAAGTTTCCCCTCTTAGCACTACTGTCTGTTGGTACACATGAATGTGACAGGAAGAGGATGCTTCCTTGAGGGTGCAAATATTTTACGGGTGGGACTTTTCCAGATCTTGTCCTGTGTTTTCTTCTTTTGGTTGATTTTGATTTGTTTCCTGTATTTTGAGTCATTCCTGTCAATTACAGAACCTACGTGGGTAGTAAAACCTTCTAACTTGTAGTCGATTGGTCAGAGTGTAAATCATTTGGGAGCACAAGCCTGTAACAAACAACTAAAGTGAGAGCAGTGTTACGAAAGACAGTGCCCTCATCTGTGTCATTTAGCCCAAACCTGTGTAGCTGGTGTCAGAAGTCACTGCAAACAGTAACCACTAAAGGGGTAGAAATGAAATGAAAAATTATCCCACATACAGACAGTAAAAGAAGAGAGTAAACCTGATTAATCCACTGCAAAGTAGACACAAAAAGCAAAAACAAGAAAGAAACCAGGAAAAATCATGGACAAAGGAAAATACAAAGAAAGACAGTAGAAAAATATCCAGTGCATCTACCACAATGACAATAAATGCATCTCCCTTTCATTTTTACCATGAAGACTTAACTCAACTATTGCGTCTTTCAGAAAGCAGGCTGTGACAAGCTGAGTAAGTTTAGATACTTGTCCTGTGAGCTTTCATGCTGGCCCCTCCTACCACCTGCTCACACCCAAGGACTGAAGAGGGCTCACACCATCAGCTCAGGGACTCCCACTTTACAATCTCATTGCAGAATAAGCCTCTCCCGGAGCTTGGCATGCACAGGGGTGCCAATCATTTTTTCACTTAGAAATGCATTTTGGCCATGTTTATCACACTCTGAGCTAACCACTGTTGGTAAATACAGTCACGATTTTATTTTACCTTCACAGCAACAGTTTGATACTTGTACTAAGACTCTCCTCACACTTTGCTGATGAGGAACCTAAGGCTAAGAGATGTCTTTCAGGGGTGTGACTGACCAGCCTGCATTCTTAACCACCACTTTGGGTATTTCGTCACCTTGAACATTCCTCTGTTGGTGCATAATTAAGCTGTTTCCATATTTTTTGCAATAATATGTGTCACGTGAGCTTATTATAAGACCATTTTGATATCTCTTTATCTCTCTTATCCATGAATCATTTTCTCATTACTTATATTTGGAAAGGAAAAATTCAGAATTCCATCACCTTGTATTTTTTTTTTTTTTTTTTTTGGTGCCAGGGATTGAACTCGGGTCTTTGCGCTTGCGCAGCAGGTGGCAAAACAACTGAGCTAAATCTCCAACCCCAATCATCACCTTGTATTTTATGAACATATCGGTGCTTGGTATTGGCAGGTCCTCAAGGCTCCTTGAATTCAAAACACCTGTAGCTCTTTGTAGTCTCCTCAGTTCTTCAAATGGCTCATTTAAAATAAATTTCTTTCTGGGAAATTCTTTAATGCTCAGTTGAGGGTTGATTACGATTCTACTTCCTGGGATTTTTGTGGATTCAATTAGATCAAGAACTTGGGTTATTATTTCCTGAGAAAGATTTGAAAATGGGAATTTTCTTTTAATAAAAAGACACGAAGAGTAAAGCAACAGGATCTTGGTTGGAGAAGTGTTCAAGTAGGCTTGCCAACTATACTGCTAATAGCAGTAGACTGCTAATATACAGTTTCAAATAATCTGATTTTCATGAAGACATTTCATGTTTCATGACAACACGTAGGGTAGTTTAAGGAACTAGAAAACCAGAGAAGGTGGATTCAGTAAATCTCTCCTCTCCATTGGATTAAGCTTACTTCTGCTTGCTGCCCAGCTCCCAATTGTAATTACCATTAACATGGTTCCCCCCTTTCAACTCAAACCGAATAATAGTTAATGTCTGCCACTTGAAAATGACTCAGTGAGATAAAACAAAAAGGCAGAACTGCCTTTACATAGTCAAGTATGAGGTCCTTTCAGCAGAATTTATTTTCCTAAAATGGGTTTCTAAGATAAGTAAGTCCAAAAGTTATAAGGTGACCTGGGCAGTGGGAGTTACTTGACATCTCTCTTTACTTTTCCTCATACAATGATGATAAATGGCTACTGCCCTTGATATCCAGGGAAGATGTTACAGTCAAGCATGTCATTCTTTTCAGAGGCTGCACTGCCTTTTACCTGAGGATATTGTTGGTGCCCTCAGTCGCTGGGAGTAGGTTGCACTGAACTGATTCAAACCAGTTCCCCTAGACTTATTACCAGTTATTTGCAAATACTTTCACATTAATTCTCAATTCAGTTTCCTCTGGCTTGCACAATACAGCCTCTTTGGTAGCATTTCAAGTTTTCACTCAGTTGTTACAGGAAGTCTTCAGAGATGTCTTCTGTCAACTAGCCGTGGGTTCTCACATATTTTTCCAAATTGGGTCCTTTTGTTCTCTTCTGCTTCTGGAGATGCCTTTTGTTCGGAAGCCTACCAGTGAACCTGTTGCAAACACGCAGAAATTTAGGGAAAGCCCCTTCTTTCCACTGCTTGTCCTGTGGGGCTTTGGAGGGTCAGCACATTTATAATGTTTGTAGTGTTTTGTCATTCTTATAAATAGAAGCCAGTGGAAAAATCAATTCCTCATTTTGTCCCTGCAAATAAACTTCTCACACAGTTCCATTCCCTAATACCGAGATTCCAAAGGTTACCAATTCTCTAAGAGTTGCCTGGACGTGTGTGAATCTTACTGGGCAAATTGAGGCTTATGCTTTAGGATCACAATGAATTTAGCTGAAAGAGAATTTCCCTACTCTTCACTCAGTGGCTGACTGTGGAAGAGAACATCAGAAACTTTGTGAGTCCTGTTTTGTATCATGGGTATTAGCATAGTTTGAAGCATTCAAATGTCTCACCAATCTCTACAGAGCATTGCAAGCAGCTGTAGTTATTATACAGAGGCATTTAAGTCCCTAACAAAAGTTCCCCACTGAAAAAAAGTAGGAATGGATTTGACTGTCATAAATATAGGGCTTGACATATGAGATGACTGCAAGTGCAGAATAGAAAAATATTAAGCTGGAAAGCTGGACACTTGGAGAGAGAGAGTTTATGAAGTAAAAGTGGTAAAACCTAGTCTCGATCACTATAAAGATCCCTCTTTTGTACTACATGTGCTTTCCACCCATTTGCTTAAGTCAGAGAGCACACAGCAGAAGTGATCATCCAACCCCTCCCCCTGCAGAGGACCTCTTAGCTTCCTTCCCAGGCCCTGTGAAAATACTGACATTATACCCCAGGTTAGGATGGCCTCTTAGCTGTCCACAGCAAGTGGGGTGACAGCGGGGGTCAGGTTGCCTAGCCAATACTTTCTCCACTCTTTTCTTCTCATCAATTATAAGACCTGGACTAGAGAAGCAGGGAAAGTAAGTTGAAACTATACAAGTAGCCTTGATGCATCTTGATGGATGTAACTTCCTAAGAGAGGTGGTATTGAAATGAAGAAATAAACAGTAGTAAAATTAGGTAGGATATGTGATCTTACTGTTTTCTATACTGGCCCTTCTCAAAGTGCAATGTACACACACGTTCCCTGGGGGAGGACCTTTTACCATGCACATTCTGACCATAGGTTGGCGCAGGACCTGGAGTTTAAATTTTAACAACCATTCGAGTGCTGTCTGAGGAACACACTTTGAGTAGTTACAGTAGCTACAGTTCAGGTTTTAAGTGTCTCCCAAAGTGCATGTGTTGAAAGTTTGGTTCTCAGCTCATGAGACTGTTGGGAGGTTTGAAACCTGTAGGAGATGGGCCTAGTGGGAGTTAGGTTATTGTGAGGGTGTCCTTGAAAGGGATATTGCAGCTCTGGTCTCCTGTCTCCTCTCTTTGTTTTCTGGCTGCCATGAGAAAAACAGTCCTCCTCCTACCATGATATATGATGCTACCACAGGTCCAAAGCAACAGAATAAATAACCATGGATTGGAACTTCTGAACCATGAGCCAAAATAAACCCATCCTCCTTTGAAGTTGATTATCTCAGGTATTTATTCACAGTAATGTATAACTAACATAACCAGTCAGGAGGAAATAAATGCTTAACTTATCTTTGTCTGTTTGTGCCATTCTTTATATAGGCAACCATTAGTACTTCTGCAATTATAAATGTAGCTTTGTGTTTGCTAGTTATTAGCAATTGTGGTAACGACTTGGTGTGAGAAAACTACATATTAGAGCACATTATGCTAAATGAAACAAGCCAGGCACAGATCAAAATACTTCATATTCTTTCACTTTTATGGGAGCTAAAAACAAGTTGATTTCAGAGAAGTAGAGAGTCGAAGAGTGGCCAGTAGAGAAAGGAGAAAGTAGAGGGAAGGGATGAATAGAGAGGTTAGATAACCAGTAGCAAAATAGCTTTAGCCAGGGGGAATTAATTTCCATGTTTCGATAGCAAAACAGGGTGATTATAGTCTTCCAGGATGTATATTTCAAATTAACTCTAAAAGCCCAATGGCTCCCAACATATAGAAATGATTAATGTTTGAGAAGATGGTAATGCTAACCAGCCTCATTTGACCATACACATTGCGTACACGCACTGAATTATTGTACTGTACCCCATCAATATCTACAAATATTATGTGTCAATTAAAAATGCAGATTCTGAAAAAAAATGCAGATTCTGATTTGGAAGAGAGAGATGAGGTCTGGAATACTGCATTTCCAGCAAGCTACCAGGAAGCACTGAAGCAGCTTCTCTAGGGGTTAAACTTTGAGAAGTCAGGGTCTCTTGCCAACAGAATTTGCAAAAATTTACCCTTTTCATCTTTTTGTTCACCTTTGTTGAACTTTTGGGAGAAGAATGGGAAAAAGGCATGTGGCAGAAATCTTAATTTATTGAAGTGGGATGCTTGCTGAACTTCTGGAGAGGGAAATGAGCAGGAGGGGTGGAATGGAGAGGTCTTATGAGCAGGTAAGGAGCTGGGTTCCTGAGGATTTACACTCTTTTCCCCACATGGGCTCATGTGCTCACTGTTTCACTGTCTGAGCTTGTTCTGCGGCCCCAAAGCCCAGAGGTGTCCAGACTGGTCGTCACTCCACTGCACATCCCTCCAGACCACATGAGGGCTGAGACAGGTAACTGTAACCCAGAGAATTCCTACATGATCCAGATTGCTTCTTTGTCTTCCTGTTTTGAATAAGTAGAAGTCAGTGGGACTTTTGTCACCTCTCACATCTGCCACGTTTCTCTCTGCACATATCATGTGGAAGTAAAGGTGGCGTTCCATCAGCCTCCACTTCAGATGATGCTTAGTTCCCTACACTGGCTGTGGGAAACCAGTGCAGTTTTCCATATGTACCTAAGCTTTGTTTTTCTAAAAGCATCCATAGTGCATCCTTACCTCATACTCCCTCACCCCACCCTGGCATCACCCTGCAGCTCTTTGTTTTGGTCTGGGCTCTAACTGTTGGACACTGAAGGGAAGCAATAGAGAACAAGCCCAGGATCACACTGAGCAGCTCTCTGTGACAATTTACCCACCTTTTTGTTTTTTAACTGTATGCAAATATACCTCCAGATAATCTTTTGTTTCTGTGCTGAACACACACACACACACACACACACACACACACACACACATCAAGCCTCTCTCCACTGACTTCTTCTGAAATGGTGTTGCACAAGTGTGAAAGTGGAGAAAAATCCCACTTCCCTACCAGCCAGTTGAAACTTTCCTGATGACAGTCCTCAGTGACCACAACAGGCATGAGCTAACATTTCATTTGGGAGGATTTCCCCATCCTTCTCTTGTCAACGAGGCGTGTAGTTCCCAACTGATTTCTCCATCTGGCTCCACCATTCCTGGAAACCTGCTTCCCAAGAAGTCCGTGAGATGAGAAAAAATTGTTTGGGCAAAGGAAGTGTAGGTAGGAGGCTGATGTGATTAGTGGGTTTTTTTCATGGGACCAGACAGGGGTGGGAACATGTTGCTTTTATTCTTTTAGAGCTAGGAATAAAACCCTGGGCCTTGTACATGCTAAGAAAATGCTCTACCAGTGAGCTATATCCCCTGACCCGCTGTTAGGTTGCTATAAAGAATCTGCAAGCCACTAACTTCTATAAAATAAAATAAAATTTAAAAATTGTGGGAGTATTCAGAAGAGTTGTAGTTTCTTTCTTTTTTTTTTTGGTACTGGGGATCAAACTCGGGTCCTTGCGCTTGCGCAGCAGGTGGCGAAACCACTGAGCTAAATCCCCAGCCCTAGTTGTTGTTTCTTATTAAGAACATTTGGGCATAAAAATTTCAAAGATTGGCCTTGTACATAAAATCTCAACCTATTTTAGATAAAATGCAAGTCAAAATTTCAGTAGAAAGGACTTTACTAGATGGACACACAGAGTCTTGCTTGATATTTCTTAAATATTGAAGGACAGACACGTCTTCCCTTGATCTTAGCATTTATTCTAGAGTGGGCACTGCATGGTCTTAGGAAAGGTCAAGCAGGGATTTCACGAGTGAAATAACAATTTGGCTCTGCCAACCAGGGCGAGGAAAGTTTTTGGAAGTGGGTCAGGTTAGCAGGCCAGATTTAGCAGATATGTCCAAAGCAAGAGACAGCAATGAAGAAAGGAGAAGTGACCAAGACTTTCTTCTCCATGACCATTTATGGGACCGAAATTATTGCAAGCAGCATGGAATCCTAGGAATTCGAGGAAACCCAGATTCTGACTCCACACTCCTAACACTGAGTCTGAACCGGAGTGGGTGACCTCTTTAAGGCTGTCTCGGTGTTTTACCACATTGCTTCAGCAATTTCCATTACAAAAGAATTTCCATTATTCTGTGGCATTGGTGACCCCAGAAACTCAAACCCCTTCTCATATGGCTCCAGGGGAGACACTACTCTTACTGATGTTTCAAGCCAGGGTTGGAAGGTTGCCCTCCGGAATGGACCGCCAGTTGTACAGCTCATCATCAATGTCCTGGCTTTGTGGGATAATGCAGTAGGGACATTCATTATGCACATAGTACTTACCAGGTACAGAGCTAAGTAATTCACCTGTGTTATCTCATTCAGTCTTTGAGTCCTTTGAGGTAGACCTCATTATGCAGATTTATAGCTCTTCTCCTGTGAAGACAGAGAAGGTTATTAATCGAGCTGGAGTGGCTGGGTGGCTCCATTCCAGGAGAATTCCACCTGATCTCCTTAGTGAGCAACCATCTCTCAGAGAAGATCTTCAGAAATCTGCAAGAGGCTGATTGTCACCTAATTTGTGCACAAAACTGAGGCAGCACTCATTCTTGTATTTCCATTATGTTCAAATATTTTGTGAAAGTTAACTGAGCTAATTATTACAATAAAAATGTTTACTGTATGCAAAATAAAACTCCAGCTGAATTAAGGAATTAGACGTCAAAAGCCAAAATTATAGAATTATTAGAAAATTATTTGAATGAATAATTTTTAGAGTTTAGGGTAGGTTCTTTCTTAAGCAATCACAAAAGCAATAACCACAAAAATACAGTAAGTGTAACTGCATATAAAGTTGAGGACTTCTGTTCATCATATAATATCATAACTTGAAGAGTATATTTTTAGCACATCAGCAAGGAGCATACCGGAATATATATAAAAAATTCTATAAATAAAAGAGGGAAAGAAAAACAACCCAACAGGGAAATGGAAAAATGCCCATGCTGTTATTTCACTAAGAGGAATCCATACAGTCAACACAAACGTGTGACAGAGTGATGGTGTCCTTTTCTTCACTATTAATAAGAAAAACAACAAGTATGAGTAAGGATGAGGAGCAGTAGCCACTCTGATACATTGCTGATGGAAAAGTAAATTGGTACAGCCACTTTAGAAAACTGTTTTGTACTATTTAATAAAACAGAGGCCATGGAGTCTCACCATCTAACAATTCACACACACTTGCAAGGATGCAGGCCTAGTTTAGAACAATACTGTGTTAAGTGAAACTTTTACATGTTGGGGACACTCTCTCACATTGCACAATTCCCTGGCAGCTGATATAACAGTGACAAATTACCACTCAGTCTGCAAAGTGAGGACACAGTTTTGATATGTACAAGTTTTAGTCCAGTGTGAAGTAAGAATCACATGTAGGTGTGAGAGTGTAATATGTTTAAAGGAAATGTATGCATATGTTCACCAAGGTAAAGGACAAGGACATTAATAGCAATGTTATAATATCTAAAACTTGGTAAAAAACTAAATGTTCATTAAAAATAGGATACCTGAATAACTGTATACATAGACAGTAGAATATTACACAGCACCAAAAAACTGAACTATACCTGCACAGCAAGGTCAATGAGTCTTATAAGCACAATTGGAGAAAAAAAGAAATAAATCATGTAGTATAAGTCAGTTCATATAACTTTTTTAAAAAGTATCTTTGTCTATGCATTAAAAACCTTTGTTTTGTACAGAGATTCACAGGTGGTAAAGAAAAACCAGAAAATGTTATTCACAACTTAGGATAGTGGCTACTTCACCTTTAGGAGGAAGGAATTGTGTTTCAGAAGTACAAAGCAATTTTTATGTTTCCAGGATTGTTCTTTTTCTTGGACTAGGTATTAGTTATACATTATACATTAATGTGTTAATTATTCAAAAATTAAAAAAAAATCACAAAATCTTAGAATTTAAAACTCAGCAAATAGAACTTAGACCAGTCCTCCTATTCTAAGCCTAAATGAATAAAAAATGTAAATTATTGAACTTAGTGGTTCTCAAACTTGTATGCTCAGCCAAAACACTTGGGAATCACAAAATAGATTTCGGGCTCCAGCCTGAAGATTTCAAGTCAGTGTTTTGTGGGTGGTGTCCTGTAACACGGGTTTTTAAGAAGTCCCTAGCTGAGTTGAGCCAGCTCATGCGCGCACTGACATTTTGGAATTTAGGGTCAGTCTGGAAGCGGAGCACCTGCCCAGATAGGGAGCTTACAGTTTTTGGCCTCTGAATAAAACCTCATTACTATACTTATAAATTTGGATGAACACATGAAAAAAAAATGCATGCTCTTTAATGAATTATCTCTCCCAGAAGAGATAATCGCTCTTATTTTTATTTCAAAATGTTTTTTTCCAGTAACAGACTTGCGAACATTTGAATGACAATGTTGCTTTATTTCGTATGGCATAGTATGCAGTAATACTTTAGATTTAAAAGAGGGACTGTCTTGTAAAGCCTTTTCCAGAGTTTGTTTATTTTTTTACTGATTATTTCTTCTGGTAAAGTTTCTATATAGAAAATTATAAATGTTATTTTTTAAAAGTGGTTTTCAAAGTATTTGCTGAGGAACTGTTGCAGTAAAACCTTTCCCTTAAAACTTGGTAGTAGTCAAGACTATTTCCTATTGCTACTCTGGAGAATATTGTATTAGAGATTTTAGCCTGCAAGATGACACAGAAAAAACTAAAGGGATTAGATTTGGAAAAGAGGGTAAAAAAACCTGTTATTAATTACAGATAATGGTATTGCCTACATAAAAAATGCATCCCTGGATAACTTCCTTAGAAATAAATGAATCCAGCAAGTTTACTAGATATAACACCATTATACAAGTCAATATACAAGTCAAGATCGATATACAAGACAAAGTATAAGTCAGACTAATGTAACTCTTAGTTCTACTTATATTCCATGGGATAAAAATTTAATACTTGCTAGATATAGGAAGAAACTGTTGTTCTGACCAATAGCACTCTGTATAAAAGCAAGCTGTTTATGGGTGTAGTCTACCACTTAACTAATCACTATAGTAGCCAGAGTTCTTAAGTCATTTAGTGGTTGGAATTCACATGGGTTCCTGTTTTTCTCTATTGTAGTAGAGAAAGAAGATTCTTTAATCCAGACATTTATAAAGACAACAGAATAGTTGACTGAGAGTTCTACACTATGGAATGAGGTCTAAAGAACAGTTATTCTACAATTATCATAGAATATCATTCTGGATGTAACTTCTAATTCCTTGTAAAGGATTTGGTGAAACCTGTAAAGATGGCAGAATGAAAGCCTCTGTCTAATTCCCCTTCATGTTCTTGTCTTGTTCAAATGCCAGGTTTTTGGCTGGTCTATTTCTGGGTGTCTGGTACAAATATGCACAAGAATGATCACCTCTTTACATCAAGCTGGATGAGAAGTATTAGGTGGGTTTTTTTTGTTGTTGTAATTTCTTAGTTTAATGAGTAGAAAGCCTACTAATGCTATGGTTCAGACTTACTTGTAAGTTTAAGAACTTCTCACCTTCATTTCTCAGGTGTGCCTTATCAAAGGTAAATGGCTAATCTACCTATTTGTGTAAGATTTTATCCTTCTCTGTGGCTCTTTGTTTACTCCTCTTTCCAGCTTTGGGATGATACATATTACCTTTTAGATTCCTAATAGTTCAGACACTGTGTGGAGTACGTATCCTAATTCACTGTGAGCCTGAGAGATCTATAGCATCTCTTTATTCTGTGCACAGCCAAATTTCTCATTAATGACATAATCTCACCATTTCAGTTTAATCTTTCTATTCTTACCATGGGGTTAATTGCAAAAGCACTCTGTTCCTGTTGTAAAAGGTTTTTCTCTTTGACATAGTGATTTTCTGGTCTTTTTTGGTTTGGGATATATACTCAGTACTGAGGCTGGTAATTTTATTTGTAGATTTTTAGGGAACCTCTAGACCATTTTTCATATGAGTATATAAGTTTCCATTCCCATCTGTCTTTGTTACTTTTCCTCATTGTTAAGATAAAATATCTGACACCCAAAGTTAAAGGAAGAAAGGTTTATTTAGCTCTCAGTTATTAGAGGTTTCAGTCCATAATTGACTGGCTCCAAGGCAGGGTGGCATGGCAGACAGCCATTACAGAAGTAAACCAATTCATGGAGGGCAAAAGGTAACAAACCAACACGGGATGAATACACCTCTTTCTATCCCTTATATCTTATCTGGGTTACTCAGGGCAGGGAGCACTCACACCCTGAATCCTAGCGCCCTTGATCCTAGCATTGCACTATGAATCAGTCCCAGTGTCACGCACTCTGGATTTATCCACCTCTGAGAAAGCCCTAGCTATGACCACATGAAGCTTTTTTAGGGACATCTAAACACAAACCATCACATTTTTCCCACTGGTCCCTCAGAGACTCCCGTGTGTCTCTTTATGCAAAAGGCATTTAGTCCATTTCCAAGAGTTGCCAATGCCTTAACAGTTTCAGCATTGCTGAAAGTCCAAATCCAAAGTCTCCTCCAAGATTTAAGGCAAACTGTTAACTGCAAGCCCTTGTACAAATAAAAAGAAAGTTAAACACTTTCAACATTCAATAGCATAAGATAGACATTTCCATTCTGAAAGTTACAAAGCAATAGCAAGGAATGGGAACAAAGCAAGACCCAAATCCAGCAGGGCAAACATTAAATCCCACAGTTTCACTTCCAGCATCTCTGGCAATCTGTGGCTAATTGTGAACTCTAAAGGGCCTGGGTGGCTCTGCCCCTATGGAACTGCATGTGGTTGTAGTTCCCATGGCTTCTTTCTTGGGTTGGCTCTGCTCCCTCTTTGAAGTTTTCCTTGGATGATCCACGTTCCTGGCTTCTCCAAATTTCTGGGGTCTCCACTGCACCTTCGGCTTCACATTGACAGCTTCACACACTGCCCTCTCAGGGTACACTGCCTGGCCTCCCTGGCCTTCTTCTGAAATCTGGGTGGAAGCTTTCCTGACCCCACAACTCTTGCCTTCTGTACACACCTAAGACCAGCACCACATAGATGATGCCAAGGTCTACCACCAGCTGGAGCAGTAGCCAAACCTCCTTCTCTCTTCAATATAGGGGTGGAGTGCCTACGAACCAAATCCCGAGGAACAACTTCCCTAGGTTTCTGCTATTCTGGAATATGGTGCGCTAGGGCTTGCTTCTCAAAGCAAAGTCTTTTCAGTGACCAATTACCTCTCTTTTCCATGTTTCCAGGCCGCAACTTTACTGGAGCTTCCGTTCTGGGCAAACTCACAGTGCTTTAAATTATTCTTCTGGGCTCATTGCTCTTGATTCTCAACATAAATCTGGCTAAAAGTCCCCAACAGTAGCTATGGCACTGCCTCAAAATTAGACTGCCTTGAAATTTGTTCTGCCAGGTTAATTAATCCACTGCCCTTAATCTCAGACTCAGGCAAAGTCTCTAGACACAAGGAAGATGCTGACAAACTTTCTGCCAAGGCATAACACACATTATTTGGAGTCCAACAGCAAATGCAGTCCTTCTTCCCAATAGAAACCTTTTGAACCTGGTCTTTACTGGCAGCATTCTGGTCTTCTGAGCTCTGACCAGAGTCTCCCATCAAGTAAAGCCTCAAGATTCCCAGCTCTACTTTTTTAGCTGGCATCTCCAAACCTTTCCTAACTTCCCCTTTCCACAAGCCACCTCCAAAGGCACCTAAACCACATGGTCAGGTACAGTCACAGAACTGGCCCCACTTCTCTGGTACCAAACTCTATCTTAGTTACTTTTTGTCATTGCTGAGATAAAATACCTGACACCCAGAGTTAAAGGAGGAAAGATTTATTTAGCTCATGGTTCATAGAAGTTTCAGTCCATAATTGGCTGGCTCCAAGACAAGGTGCCATGGGAGACAGGCATTGCAGAGGAGAAACAGTTTATGGTGAGCAGGATGTAACAAAGCAAGCAAGCAAGAGATGATCACAGCTCTTTTATCCCTTATATATTATCCCAGCTACTCAGGATGGGTAGCACTCACACCCTTAATCCTAGTGCCCTTGATCCTAGCATTGCACCATGAATCAATCCCAGCATCACACACTCTAGATCCAGTCATCTCTGAAAAAGCCCCACCTACTCCCCCATGAGTCTTTTTGGGCACCTGTAGCTCAGTGGTTTTGCTGCCTGCTGTGCAAACACAAGGACCCAAGTTTGATCCCCGGTACCAAAAAAAAAAAAAAAAAAAATAGTGCATGTGACTTGCTCTTTCTCCTTATCCTCATTGACATTGCTATGTTTTGTCTTTTTGATAATTGCTATGCTAAACGAGTGAGATACTGTATGTTCGGATTCATATATCAAAACTAAAAGTTTGCTCTCATGGTATAAACAGTAGACAAGTGGTTATCAGAGGCAGGATGGAGGGGCATGCGGCGGGGTGGGAGAATGTGGAAAGGATATTAACCAGTACAATGGTGTAGTTGGACAGGAGAATTAACATCTAATCTTCCTTAGCACACTGGGATAATATGGTTGACAACAACTAATTATAAATTTCAAAATAGCTAGTAGAGAGGATATTTAATGTTTCCAATACAAAAAAATAAGTGCTTGAGATGGTAGATACTCCAATTATATTGATCTGATCCTTTCATGTTATGCACATGTATTAAACATCACGTTGTACTCCATAAATATTTACAATTATTATTTTTCATTTAAAAATTTTAAGCGTAATAGCTCTGTGTAGTGGCACTACCTGTAATCCCAGAACTCCAGGAGGCTGAGGCAGAAGGATCTTAAGTTTGAGCCCAGTCTGGGCCACTTAGAGATATTCTGTCACCAAAAAAAAAAGAAAAAAAGGGGCTGGGAATATAGCTCATTATAAAGGCTTTGGGTTCAATCCCCAATGCTACTAAAAGAAAGACAGGCAGAGATTTTAAAAAGTTGCTCTGTTGTGTTTAAGTGGCTCTGATGGAATTATATCTACCATTTAAAATATAAAATGAGGGGCTGGGGATTTAGCTCAATGGCACCATGCCTGCCTCACAAGTGCAAGGTCCTGAGTTCAATCCCCGGTACCAAAAAAAAAAGGTGGTGGTGGGGAGATGTGACCACAAAAGGTAAAATGCTTAGAGAAAAAGTTAAAATTGTACAAAATCTCTGTGAAGAAACCTTTAAGTCACTGAGAAAAACCACAGTGGTGCCTTGGTTCACGAACTTAATTCTTTCCACGATTCTGGTTGCAAACCGAATTGAACGAGACACGAATCAAATTTCCCCATAAGGTTAACAGTGAATCACTGAATTTTATTTAGTTCTTGTTCAGTTCCTTTTTTCAACTAGAATTGTAGAAAGAATTAAGTTCATGAATTGAGGTACCATTGTATTCTATCTTATGCTTGGCTAGAAAGACTCAACATCCTAATGAAGTCAAATCTCCCACAATCAAACTATGTTTATCATGAGCCCAGTGCAAATTCTACCGGGACACTTTTAGAGCCAGACAAGTGATTTTCAAGTCCACCACTAAAATAACTAAAAGAATTGGCCACAAAAATCTGAAGTGAAAAAATAATTGAAAGATATAGGTTATATTAGCATAAGTCTATAGGAATCAAAACATCACAACAAAAGACTATAAACAAACAAATAGAGCAACTGAATTGAACTTCATAGAGAACCCAGAAATTTACCCAGGGATATGTGGGGATCAGAAGGTGAAAAAGTTGTTACTCTAAGTCATAAAATATGGGTGTTTAATTAAAGAATTCAGGGATATTTGAATATTTATGTGGGAAAATATTACATCTGATTTTTGCTCCTCTTCTTACATTAAAATAAATATAGAGAAAGGACCCAAATTAAGTATAAATAAATAAATCACAGTAGTACTGGAAGAGATGGTAGTATTCTCACTAAGGGAAAGATTTTTTTCAAGCATGACATAAAAGCCAGAAAAGGCAACCCTGATAAGTTTCATTACAAAACCATCAGCTATTTCTGTTAAAAATACTTGTGTGCTAATGAAGAGTACCATTATGAACTTTAATGCTTAGAGATCACTTTATCTGAATAAGTACTTATACATTTGTTACAAGCGAAAGATAGCTGCACAGAAAAGACTTTTTTTTTTTTTGGTACCGGGGATCGAACTCGGGTCCTTGCTCTTGCACAGCAGGCGGCGAAACCACTGAGCTAAATCTCCGGCCCATAGGTTATTTTCTTTTTCTTTTTCTTTTTTTTTTTTGGTGCCGGGGATCAAACACAGATCCTTCCGCTTGCGCAGCAAGCGGCGAAACCACTGAGCAAAATCCCTGGCCCTTAGACATTTTATTAAGCTGTCAATTAAGTGCTGGCTATATAAACCTGTATGTAATATAATTGTTTAAATTTTAGGTTAGCTTTTTGTTTTTGTTTCCTTGTTTTAGACAACTATGCAGGAAATGAGGCTCCAGAATGGCAGTGCTATTAACACAAACCTGTGACGTCCTGTGGGATCATCACAGACTGCTCTGGTTCCACTGCAGTGATGCCTCAGTAAGCCTTGATAATTTCTAGTTATTAGGAGAAAGGGAGGGAGAACTCTTAAATACTTAAAGTCTGATATTTAGTTCTTCTGTTGTGTCTCCAACAAATATTTATTACATAGCTATTTTGGGTTGGTGTTGCTGGGCAGGAAGATGGGAGTTTTGGTCCCTGATCTCACAGAATTTACAGACTCTCAGAAAAAGAACATTTAACTTCAAGTCAAAGACAAATATATGATTTGAAACAATGCAAATGGACTTAGTCTACTTGAGATCAGTGTCTTCCCCCTAAACGACTCTGATTAAGAGACTGTGATGTGAGTTCTTTCTTGAAAAACTAGCAATTGAAACCAATTTATGGGACTGTTTAAATATATTCTTAGAGATGTTTTCCTAAATTCCAGACTTGTTAATAGTTGCATGAATTGCTAAAGAATGTTTTATTCACTGGGTATCAGAACAGCAATAATATAAAGAAAGAGGCACATTTAATCCAGTCTATCCCATATCTCATCTCCTCATCTATTTTTCTCATAGCATTACTAAGTGAAGAGAAGATTAAGCTTAAGCATTTTGGGGTTCTGGGCTCTTCTAGCATATTCTGTAAGTTGGCTGTTATTTGATAAAAGTGTTTTTAGGGTTAGTTAGATGACGTACTCCAAAGTTAACATAAATGTGTTCTCCTGAGCTTTCTCCTTTATATGGACTAGTTGGGTATTTTTTTGCAGAGGAGCTCATTAGCAGAAATTCAATTAACTTTTTATTTTATTTTTTTGCTGTACCAAGGATCAAACTCAGGACCTTGCACTTGCGAGGCAGGTGCAGTGCCACTGAGGCAAATCCCTGGCCCTCAATTAACTTTTTAAGGACTATTCACATCCCTAGAAACCTATTTGTTTTCTCAGTAGCTTCTGCCTGAAGCCCTGCAGCACTCTCACGACTATTGAAAGGCGAATCAGGTTGTAAGTAGCATTTTCAAAGAGAATGCTAATCTGATATGTGTCCTGATGTCTGTGGAAATAAATCTACCAAAGATCATAAAACTCAACCTGTAATAATAATCACCAATATTTAATCCCCAACTGGTCTGAAAACCTGTTCAAATATTTTGTACCACCCACAAAAGCAGTTGTAATAAACTGCTTGGTTATAAAAATCATGTAACACATAATTATTGGCATTATCATGCTCATTTGTTCTCTCCCTCTCTCTTTTTGGAAACAAAAAAATCCTTGGTTTGAAAAACAACTTTCCAATGGCATTTCCCATTCTGAATTGTGATGTGAATTTTAAGTAAAAAAGAAACTTGGGTGGTGATATAAATGAAATTGGATCTTTTTTAAAATAAGAAATCCTAAACTATAATTTTAAATGAGTCACTGTTGATTAATAATAATTTTCATAGGGGATTTACAGCAGCGTGTATAGAAAAGCCCCTATGAAACACATAAAAGTGGTGTGGTTTGTCAATGTTTTAGATTAATTTTTTGTAAGAGAAATAACTTGGAAACTATAAACATACGCATGAGGAATTTGAATTTAAAAGAAGAAGCAGAGGACCTAGCTTATTTCTACTGGCCAGGACTTTAGTTTCCAATGGCCTAAGGAACATTCATGTGCTCTGGATGCTGTAAGGAATGGATATTCCAGCACCTGCCTGACCTTGCCATTGTATCTGCCCATGTAATAGGTATTTTGTTTTTAAGATCCTGAGGTGAGTAGGAAATATATTCTGCTAGTTTATGAGCCACAGTCAAAAATTTTGTCAGGTCAGCCAAGTATTCAAAATAGGTAGGAAAAATAAAGTTTTCCATTTTCAGTGATTTCAGCAAAACTTTAACCAGTGTATTATATGTTTAATGGGATTTCTGTTGCATAACAGGGAACTTTGCTTTTCTGATAGTCACTGATCTCAGGAAACCAAGTACAATTGATGAGAAACTGTTAAATGTTTGAATAACAGTCTATCTTCAGAGTTCCTCTGTCCAGGGTCTCAACATCTGGGGACAATAATAAGTTATTTTCCTGACACTTTCAAGTATAAACTAGATTCAAACCTCAGGGCATTTCTGGAGAGGTTGAAAGTGAGGATTAGGTTGGTGGCAAAAGAGTGCCATGATGAAGTGGAAAACCTACATGAAGGGAAGCTCTAAGTCTCCTTTGGAGTGTCCATGAAAAAGCCCATCAATCAAAGACCAAGTGGAGCTTTTGCCAATGAGACTCAACACCTACCAGGTGCAGGGAAAAGTGGTGAAAAACATATAATACCTTTTAAAAGGCCTTCAAATTAACTTCAGCTGTTAAATCCTCGGAGTCCGCGGTATGTACTTTCTCTTTCTGTGGGGTTGCAACCATCTTATACCTTAGCTACATAGAAGGAACTTAAAAAGCAAAGGACGGCCAACTTAAAGACTTTAGAGAAGACTATTTTAGAACTTTAACTTAGACTCTGCAACTTCTTCACCCTTTTTTCACAAGTTCTCTTTTGGCTTTTCCTGGGATTGCATGAACTGCTTGAATGAGGAACTATGTTCCAGTTTTGAAGAAGAACAGGTCCCTTCATGGCATAGCAGGAACTACTCTGCTGCTAGAGGAGCCTCAGGGGTTGGATGTAGAACTGGATAGTAAAAATCTCAGGCCACCCAATGAAGGCAGAATGATGTCCATGGTGCATTGCTACAATACCTTGATGCACAGGTGTTTTGGTCAACACTCTCCAACACCCACAACCCCATCCGTTTCATCTTTCCATCCTTCCATCTGTTCTGCCCCTTCCACCCTTCAGATGACTAGTCTACTAGTCTACATCCTCATGACTAGTGTAATTTTTTTTTTTTTTTTGGTACCTGGGATCAAACTCAGGACCTTGTGCTTATGAGGCAAGTGTAGTACCACTGAGCTAAATCCCCGGGCCCCATGACTAATGTAATTTATACCTCTGACTAGTGATTAGTTCTGGAATTGTCAGACCAAGCTAATCAGGGGAGGAGTGTTAGGAGAATTCAAGATAGGAGAGAGAGAGAGAGAGAGAGAGAGAGAGAGAGAGAGAGAGAGAGAGTCAGAGACTGAGAGACAGAAACAAAGAGCGACAGAGAGAATGTGTGTGTGTGCATTTATACAGTGCTGTAGCTGGAGGGGGACCCAAGCGCAGCTTTGAAACTGGTAGGAACGGAAGGGAAACCCTTGCATTTGTTTGCCTCCAATCCTATTTTACCATCCTGAGATCAAAGATACATGTTTTCTTTGTTCCAACTGTGAAACCAGCCTCAAAGTAATTGATCTTGTTGACATGGACAGAACAGGAAGATGCAGACATCTAGCTCTCTTTGATAGCATTTGACTGATTCAAATAAGTCCACTCTGAAGCCCCTCGAGTTCCTCTGTAATGTAGTTAATAAATTGTCTCATTAGTTTGAGTTGGGTTTCTGTGCTTGCAATAGAAATCCTCATTGGTGTATACTTATGCTCTTGTCATATTGATTTTTGAGGTCTGTGTGCTGACAAGTCACTTCCCCCTTGGGCCCCATTTTGTTTCTACCCTTCTTGGTCCCTAAAGGCTGATCAACTTGCACTGGGTGTGATATTAGTCCTGATGCTCTCTGGTATCCAGTTATGCTCAGCCAGCAGTGGGGGTGTCAGGAGGATGCAAGAGGGCACAGGAAGGCTTTGTGATGGTTGGCTTCCATTCCCATGGAATTAGACATCCTCTTCCATGACTAGAGCTCCTGTAAGGTGACCTTCCTCCTTGTCTCGTGACGCTCTTTCCTGCCCTGTCTCTTCAGCCTCCAGGGTGGTACCAGTTCTGCTGCCAGTCTTTGACTGCCCACAAATCCTTTGTCTGTTCCTGTAAATGAAGTCTTCAGTTGAGCCATTTGTGGAGAATTCTGTCTTCTGCCAGGACTTTGATTGCTTCTGTCTATCTGTTGCTTCTCTATCTGGTTTTCATTTGTTTAAAACCATAAAATTCTCCAACCCTAAACTATAAGCAAAATTTTGGGGCACAGATTGGAGTTTGGTGGGTAAGGATCTGAAGACTTTTTCTTTTTGCTTATGGATTGACTTTGTGTACCTGAAAATTGGTAAGATTTTTGTGAATATTTAAGACTTTGTGAGACATATAGTTCCTTTTGCAATCTGTCAGTTTTGAATGAATAGTTGATGATATGTTATAATACAACTTTATGTACAAAATCAGGAGGTGGGCTACAGTTTTCTGACCACTGTGTTAGTTTATTTTGTAAAATAATGGGAACAAGGTTTTAGTTTCCTGGACAACTTCAGAAGAAAATGCTTTTTGAAGAATGTTTTAATGGTTATAAGGCAACAACTTTGTATGGTCACCATTCTAGGTGGATGAGTTTTATGTTTTATAGAAGAATAATTTCCTTTCTCTACCTGTAGAGAGCCACAGCACAATGTAGTGGCCACCAGGATGGAAGCTGGTCCTGCCAGTCTCTGATTTGGAGCCTGAGATAGATTTCTAGATGCAGGGAAAGGCACCGGGGTTGAGAAACCCTTCTTTACTCCTTTCTATTTTATGTCAAGTTCATACAGCAACTCCTGGGGGGGGGCTCCTGAGACTGGAGGAAGTTTATAAGCAAGCGGCACAGAGCTCTCTTACAGAACCATGTCTCCCCAGAGCCTTCTTAGATTTTTCTAGATCAAAAATCCCTTCCCTTTGTGTTTTTCCAGTAGAACTTTCTCCATAGTTGTCTTGGTATTGTGACAGCATGTCGTGTGTGATAGTTGTCAGTGTGTATCTCTGCCCCAGGGAGCAAGGGTCAGAGGACACACAGACTCACCTCATCTCCCTCTGGGCTATGAAATCTGGCACCCTGTCTTGGGAAGTGTGGGTGCCTCACTGCTTCATTAACTGAGTTGGACTGGATTTTGAAATGCCTTCTATCCCTGTATTTACTATTTCCAGGGCCTAGGTCATGAGCATGAGTGGAACCATATACCATGTGCCTATATATTTTAAAGTTATATATCAAAAGTTATATATGCCTTTGTCCTGGCTTGTGTTCCCTGGGAGTCACCTTTGTGATCAGGGCAGTGCCCTTCTGAACCAACCCAGTTGTTCTCAGCATGAAAGGCTGCATGGGTCCCCTCAGATAAATCAGGGGGAGCTCAACCCAGGCTCAGGACTTCTGGGCTGTCTTGGTTGAAACTGAATGACAGTCTTCAAGGTTCCTAGGGAGAGACTGGGTCAGGAGTCTCCCTCTATGGCCCATGTGTTTGACGTGGAATGTCTAGGTCATTCTAGGTCCTTTCTAGGTCACTCCTAGGAGGTATAGCCTCCTAGGTCCACACCATAAGCATACAGGGAGAACAGGACAGATACTTAGGGAATTGGCCTGATAGACATGCACTTGTGGTACTGTCTCACTCCCTTTGCTTTCCCAGGACAGGGATGGTGAGCATATCCTTCCATCCACTTCACTGACCTTCACCTCTGGCTCATCCTTCCCTTGTTGCTTCTCAAACTTGCTTCCCTCGACATGAGGCTCTTTTCAGTTCACACCACCATTTCCTATAATCCTGGTTAATTCAAATGGTTACTGAACTTTCTAACATCTTTTGGCACAGACAAGAAAAATCAAACATTATCCTTTGCAGAGTTTGTGAGATCTGGGACACACTTGGCAGGGACTCTCTTGGCCCCTTCTATGGGGGCCTGGAGGATATTATGTGCTTCTTCCCTTGTGGTTGGCATGTATCTATTAGTGGTCAGAATCTCTGGCAGGGCTTGTTAAGTAAGATACCCATCCCTCCAACTCCAGAGTCCCCCATTCAGTGGGCTGGGATGGATCCTGAAAATTCACTTGTCTAACAAGTTCCCAAGTGATGCTTCATTGAGCCCATATTTGAGAATGGATGTATGTAATTGCACAGTGAATGGAGACCCCAAAATGACCACATTCTCATAATTCCACAGACATGCAATGGGTTACCCTAGCTGGCACTGGCCCCAAGATATTGTTGGAAACTTGATCTTTAGTAGCTGGGAAAAGAGGGAAAACATTTAAAGCTGCAAGCAATTTCCAGTCTCTAAGGGTAGGGACATGAATTTACCTCAGAGGCAAATTGGTGCATTTTGTCTGGGAAAACCACTCGAGTCTGCCATTTATTTTTAAAAATGTAAATCAAATATTCACCCACTGTTCTAGAGGGAAATGTGAAGTCAGTATAAACCTGAACACAGATGTTTCAGACTGAGAACTTAAGTGTTCTATTTGATAACATAAATTTTGGGAGAAGACAACTGAGCCAAGGTCCTGTCTGAGTGACATAGTTGTCTGGCAGGGAGGGGTGTATGTTCCAGCATTTCTGTCTGATTTTCAGGGCACTTGGTTCTAAACTCTGTGGTACAGCTTTCTGTTGGGGGATTCTTTTCCAGAACTCCAGAACTGGGACCTGAGGACTGAAGAAAGAGGACCATCAATAAAACCACAGCTCCAGTGAGAAATTAGTACGCCTCACACAGTTACTCTTGTCACAAGAATGCAATAAGAGCTCAGGACTTTTCTGAGATAATTTTTCCGCCTGGGGAGTGGTTTCCTCTGTAGGAAAGGAACATTCTTATTATCTGTCTACCTGGGAAAAGGGTGATGTTCAGCCTCACAGAAAGGAGAAAATGGCACTGGGGGTGAGGGATGGGATTCTCTCTCAGGGACTAAGGGTAGATCAGTTGGGATGCTAAGACCAGTAATCCCTTGGAGGACTACAGGTGATAGAAGGAGAAAGAGGTGGCATGAGGAAAAAGCTAGACTGGGGAAGGTATAGAGACTGATGGTAAAGGTCTGTGAAGAGAGTTTTGGGCATGGTAGTTTCTAAATCTTAACTATTCTGTTTCAAGATTGCACCTTCCTTCTTTAATATTTGACTTTTGGGTAAAATATCGTTCCAAATTAGTGTTCAGTTTCTGTTGGGACATGAATATTTAAGGGAAGAATATGTTATTGGTTAGGAATTAATTACCAAAGAGAGGACAGGGTTCATGTTCAAGGTCAGTTCTCAAGGACAATAGATGTCCCTGCAGTGTAAGGTCCCACAAAGATTACTTTAGGCAAGAAGCCTAAAAATAGGAGGGGCCAACTCAAGAAGAAAATGGTACTGAAGTCAGTTGTGAAGAGGAGTATTATAGTCAGGTTGGTCCTTGTGATCAGCCATGATTTTGAATTCCTGGTATGAAATGCTAGATAATGGGGTTACAAATGAAGTATAGTTGGATGGTTTGGCTATACAAAGAGAAAGTTTGGGAGGTCAAATTATACATGAACACCATTTCTAAACATCAGAAATCCATAGAAAGAGTTCTTTCTTTAATATGATAAAGTAATTCATGTCTTCATGACAAGTGAATATATCCAAAGCTATGTCAGCAAGAGATGCAACTCTTTATCTGTAGATTTTAGACAGAAATAAATTCTCATTGTATAAGCTTAAAAAGCTCCCTCTAATTAGGCAATATGATTTTCATCAACTCAATTAATTTTCCATGGCACATACACAAAAACCTTAAACATAGATAGAAATAAAGCCAAATTAGAACAACATATGGGGTTCAGTGGGTGCAGGAGGTCACTAAAGAAAATCAATTTTCCTGTAATTTACTTGAAGGTTCCAAAAATAACAATCAAATATCGTTTTGGAACCAGATTCTTTCTTGCTCCATCATGGCTCTGGGGGACCAGCAAACTGATCAAGGCCATCCAGAAGGTGGAACATCTTAACTTTAGCCAAAGTAAGCATATTTGTGGAAAAACCCCCAAAACAGTTTAGGGAGAAAAAGCCAAAATGTAATACATGCTGATTCAGTGAAAAAGTAAATCTATATCTAATACATCAAAGAGTTGGGTCAAAGACAGCACAGGGAGGGTGCTGTGACCACCAATAACTCACTCTGGGATAAAAGTGCCTTATGCAGTGGATGCTCATGTACTGCTTAACAAGGAGGATTAATCTACTCTCTAGTCCAAAGCGTTTGTGTATCCATTGGCTTCTCAATCTTTCAGAACTGAACTCCAAAGTTTTGATGAAGGCAGAGGACAGTCAGGAATTATAATAACCTTA